>NC_068315.1:1545060-1550060 GCF_025860055.1 Xyrauchen texanus
CGGCCTTCAGGAATGTGTTTGATTGACATGTGCAGCTCTGTTACATTGTGTCCATATGAACCCATCATAAGAGTTTGTTTGCTGTAAACATGGCTCTTGAGGTTTCCTCCCGTGCTTCATTCTTTTCCTCCTAACATTCAGAACGAATCTTTTTAACATGGATATCCCTTAAAACTGTGATATTTGTCCAAACATAATGCTTTTACTTTGAACATAACCCCCTCCAGCCTCTGACACATTTGTAATGCATGTTTACCAGCATTGTGACATCGTTACAATATTCAAACTTTTGGAATCTTTTTAAAAGTGGCAACTTCAGTCTTTAACACTTAAAGAAATAGAGCATCATTTACTCGCCCTCGTGTTCCAAACTGCCTACGGTTTCCTTTCATCTGTGGAACATAAAAGGAGAAGTTTTGAAAAATATTGTGGTGACTCTTTTCCATATTCTGAAAGTTAATGGGGACTCGAGCTCCCAATGATAAACGTGGTGATAAAACCACCATAAAAGTAGTCCATGCAATCATGCTTTACATTCCAAGTGTCCTAAAGCCTATTATGTGAGATACAGACCATAATTTGAGTCATTACTAAATTTTTTGACTTGTTACGCATTTCAGTGCTTCAGCGGTGGGGAACATTTTCAGCGAATTTCCACTGCAGTTTAGTGCCGTCTCAGTGTGGGCGGGATTATAGGCTGCTCCGCCTCTATTGCCGTGACATCATCTTAAACGCGACAAACATTACTGACCATAAACAATAACACCAGCGCTAGCTGTTAGCTACTAGCTCATTGTGCTGCATAAAGCCGTTGTTGCGTGATGATTGCATGAACAAATGATACTATTATCGCTGTTGCTAACTTTAAAACTAGCGGGTTGATGTCCCGTGTGACTCTGATAGTGGCGATTCTCTTTGACCAATCGGTGATCTGCAGGATTTTAACATCACATTTAGTAACGGCTCGGCTCGCTTGGAACCTTGACAAGGTGGTACTAAAAAAAGTACCGGTACCAGGAACTATCCACCGTGGAAAACCCCCAAAACGCGAGCAGAGTCGAGTCAAGTCGAGTTGTACCCCATAAGTGTGTTTCTCATGCAAAGCTATCATGTGACATCAAAAGACTTGGAATTTAGCGCATGTGTAGCAATGCATGTTGTTTTGAAATGTGACCGCCCCAGTCCCCATTGACTTTCATTATGGAGAAAGTAGCAACTATGTTCATTTTCAGTTTTAAGTATTTTTTATTTTAGTCGTGTCTTTTTGAGTAAAAAGTCCTTTTTAAGTGTAGTCAATGTTTCATCGTGTCACATCTGATGAATATGTTTAATATGTCAAATTAAACGACATGAGAAAACTGTCCTGAAAGCTCCTGAAATAATGGCATAATACAAATACACTGAAATATGTTTTACTTTTAGAAGTGACTCATGAGTACTCCTCACGTTTGGACCGTTTAGGTTATTTATGGCGTATTCACAACGGAAGTTACGCATTTTAATTAGCGTGTAACTTGGTTCAAGTTCACCTGTTGATCGTCTTCATGGTCTGCGCGGATGTGAGGTGTAATGTTCCATTTATGTTGTGATATAGTGATTAATCTCACATATACGGGACGAGTTTGAGTGATTAATTAACCCCTTAGGAAAGTTCATTGTACAGATGTTGTCTGTCTTTAAAATAAATAAATGAATAAATAAATAAATAAGCTACTTAGTTTGAGATTAACACTCTGTAGCAGGGAAGAGTTTCTTATAAACATTGTGCATTTGTGTTCTGCTGAAGAGAGTCATATGGGTTTTGAACGACATGAGGGTGAGTAACTGATGACAGTGAATTGCCCCTTTAAGCCTCTATTATTGCTATATCTACCCTCTTCTTTCCTGTGTCTCCTGTCTCCTCCTCCAGGCCATGTTTGCCAGCTACGTTCCTGAAATCATAGAGTTAATAGGAAACCGCAAGAAATATGGCGGTTCGTATAGTGCAGTAAATGGGAGAAAGTAAGTACTGTGGTTAAACTGTACCCGCCTGCATGCCCGTCTCTCTCTCTCTGTTCCATGCATAGGCAATGTTTGCTCGCTACGTGCCTGAAATCGCTGCCCTCATCCTTAATCGGAAGAAATATGGAGGCAGTTATAACTCCACTCGAGGAAGAAAGTAAGTCAAACGATGAAACAAACAGACTGTTTTTCTGCAGGATTACACCTGTGATGTGGACAAGGTCAGACTCTGATCTCAGAGGAAGTTTGCTGCTGTTCTTCCTGTGATGTCAGAGCTGTTACTCCACAGGAAGTAGTATTATGAGGGTTGGGGTGAGATGGCACACATCATCTCATTGCTTTTGGTGTTCTGCTTATCGCTTTGCGCTATTTTCATGTGACACTTGAGCTTATCTGTGCTTCAGTGGTTGTAAGTGGTGTGTGCTTATAGCAAAACAAATAGTTGTTTCTTTATTTGTAATACTTAAACACTTTTAAATTGCATCCATGAGCAATTAAGACCAGAGTCAGAAATGAAGGGTGTCTCAGTGCAAAAACTGCACCTATAATTCCTTCGAAATTTAAAATGTTGGAACAGAAAATACCTCATACAAAAAAATGTAGAACATTGAAAATTTGGAAAATGTTTGTCTTTATTCAGAAAAATCACATGTAATTATAGTATGCAATATATACTCTTTATATACAGCATTAGATATGCTAATAATATACTAGCATGCATGTAGCGTGCGCTCTTTATATACAGCATTAGATATGCTAATAATATACTAGCATGCATGTAGCGTGCGCTCTTTATATACAGCATTAGATATGCTAATAATATACTAGCATGCGTGCAGCGTGCGCTCTTTATATACAGCATTAGATATGCTAATAATATACTAGCATGCATGTAGCGTGTGCTCTTTATATGCAGTATTAGATATGCTAATAATATACTAGCATGCATGTAGCGTGCGCTCTTTATATACAGCATTAGATATGCTAATAATATACTAGCATGCATGTAGCGTGTGCTCTTTATATACAGTATTAGATATGCTAATAATATACTAGCATGCATGTAGCGTGCGCTCTTTATATACAGCATTAGATATGCTAATAATATACTAGCATGCGTGCAGCGTGCACTCTTTATATACAGCATTAGATATGCTAATAATATACTAGCATGCGTGCAGCGTGCACTCTTTATATACAGCATTAGATATGCTAATAATATACTAGCATGCGTGTAGCGTGCGCTCTTTATATACAGCATTAGATATGCTAATAATATACTAGCATGCGTGTAGCGTGTGCTCTTTATATACAGCATTAGATATGCTAATAATATACTAGCATGCGTGCAGCGTGTGCTCTTTATATACAGCATTAGATATGCTCTTTATATACAGCATTAGATATGCTAATAATATACTAGCATGCGTGCAGCGTGCGCTCTTTATATACAGTATTAGATATGCTAATAATATACTAGCATGCGTGCAGCGTGCGCTCTTTATATACAGTATTAGATATGCTAATAATATACTAGCATGCGTGCAGCGTCAGCTCTTTATATACAGTATTAGATATGCTAATAATATACTAGCATGCGTGCAGCGTGCTCTTTATATACAGCATTAGATATGCTAATAATATACTAGCATGCGTGCAGCGTGCGCTCTTTATATACAGCATTAGATATGCTAATAATATACTAGCATGCGTGCAGCGTGCGCTCTTTATATACAGCATTAGATATGCTAATAATATACTAGCATGCGTGCGCTCTTTATATACAGCATTAGATATGCTAATAATATACTAGCATGCGTGCGCTCTTTATATACAGTATTAGATATGCTAATAATATACTAGCATGCGTGCGCTCTTTATATACAGTATTAGATATGCTAATAATATACTAGCATGCGTGCAGCGTGCGCTCTTTATATACAGTATTAGATATGCTAATAATATACTAGCATGCGTGCAGCGTGCGCTCTTTATATACAGCATTAGATATGCTAATAATATACTAGCATGCGTGCAGCGTGCGCTCTTTATATACAGCATTAGATATGCTAATAATATACTAGCATGCGTGCAGCGTGCGCTCTTTATATACAGTATTAGATATGCTAATAATATACTAGCATGCGTGCAGCGTGCGCTCTTTATATACAGCATTAGATATGCTAATAATGTACTAGCATGCGTGCAGCGTGCGCTCTTTATATACAGCATTAGATATGCTAATAATATACTAGCATGCGTGCAGCGTGCGCTCTTTATATACAGCATTAGATATGCTAATAATATACTAGCATGCGTGCAGCGTGTGCTCTTTATAGACAGTATTAGATATGCTAATAATATACTAGCATGCGTGCAGCGTGCGCTCTTTATAGACAGTATTAGATATGCTAATAATATACTAGCATGCGTGCAGCTTGCGCTCTTTATAGACAGTATTAGATATGCTAATAATATACTAGCATGCGTGCAGCGTGCGCTCTTTATAGACCGTATTAGATATGCTAATAATATACTAGCATGCGTGCAGCGTGCGCTCTTTATAGACAGTATTAGATATGCTAATAATATACTAGCATGCGTGCAGCTTGCGCTCTTTATATACAGTATTAGATATGCTAATAATATACTAGCATGCATGCAGCGTGTGCTCTTTATAGACAGTATTAGATATGCTAATAATATACTAGCATGCATGCAGCGTGTGCTCTTTATATACAGTATTAGATATGCTAATAATATACTAGCATGCGTGCAGCGTGTGCTCTTTATAAATATGTGCTAAATATGAGACATGCTTGTTTTTTCAAGGTTAAACAAATATTTTTAGGCAAGAATTGATTTGATTATCCATATCAGAACCAATAATGAAGATCTGCATTCTTGCGAGTCATGTCTTTATCATCATTGCTCTCCTATAGCGTAAAACATGATAAAAACCCACTCCAGTCCAGACTTTCATCTAGCACACATGCTCG
>NC_068315.1:1555060-1607560 GCF_025860055.1 Xyrauchen texanus
CGCCAGTGATGCCAAAGAGGTCAAGAGGTCAGGAAATTATAGAGTTTGTGTTGTGCTGTTTCGACGTTATGCTCTCTTTTACATATCCGCTATAGATTCACATTATAGCTGCTTATGTGTTGTATGGATGTTTTGCCTCCATTAGGGCACTTTTCTACTGTAAAGCTTGTCACGATGACATCACAGACCCCAAACGCATCAAGAAATGTGGATGCAAACGATGTAAGTTTTCACAGCAGGAGATGCATTATATCAGTTGTCCTGATGTAATGATCGATCTGTCAATCAGATTCACTCTTTAACTATCTATTGATCTATAGGTAGATTGTTGGCCATTACGGTGATTTTGCGTTGCATGTAGACACTTTGTTTGACAGTCTGACGTCAAAAGCAGAGAATAATACACTTATTTCAAATAAGCTGATTTTTGGTTGTAACCAGCATTTTGGTGTGCATGTAAACCAGCTCATTATCCTAGTTTCCATCCAACTTTCGCGCTAATTTGTTTTCGACAAAGTGAAAATGCGACATTTGCAACATTAGCCGCCTTCTGAACATTTCCATGATGACGTCATGCCTAAAAAAACACTTTGTCGCATAAGTTTTGGTTTAGCGCCACAGAAATCTGCCCTGAAGCCGTTTCCATTCAGAAATGTGTGTTTATCACTAATTCACCTCCCAGATGTCCCATTGTTTATCCTCTGAATTTTGGGTAAAATGGGGAGATTGAGACAATTCAGTGAAATTAGTCAGATTACTGTCATTTTAATGAACAAATAAAAGCAATCAGAAGACGAGGAATTGCAATCAAAAGGAACATTTGCTCTTCTGATGGGCATCAAATCCTTCATCTAATCTGAAGCATCGCCATGACAACTGCATCATGTCCCGCATATTTCTCCAGCAAAATGTTGAAAAGCTGGTTTTCTGAAAGTGAGACTCATCATTGGAGAAATAGTTCTGATAGTTTATATTCTTGAGACTTTATTCATCTACAGAACAGAGTACGGCTAATTTAAGTTTGTGTAAAGAAAAGGCAAATATATAGCTCTAAAAATATTTTTTTTGTTTGGTAATTTTTTTTGTATTTTTTATTTTTTTTTAAGTTTAATCCTTTTTTTGTTTAGTAAATATTTTTTTTTATTTTTATTTAATGGTTTTTTTGTTTGGTAATTAATTTTTTAGTTTAATGCTTTTTTTTGTTTGGTAAATATATATTTTTAATTTAATGCTTTTTTCATTTGTAATTTTTATAATTTAATGCTTTTCATTTGGTAAATATTTTTTTTAATTTAATGCTTTTTTCATTTGTAATTTTTATAATTTAATGCTTTTTTCATTTGGTAATTAATTTTTATATTTTAATGCTTTTTTTGTTTGGTAATAAATTTTAATTTAATGCTTTTTTCGTTTGGTAATAATTTTTTTTAAATGTAATGCTTTTTTCATTTGTTAATTATTTTTTTTTTTATTTAATGCTTTTTTTGGTTTGGTAATTTATTTTATTTAATACAGGGGATTGTGCCGGCATTTTTTCAAAAGTAAAACTAAACAATAATTTAATAGAATTAAGTGTTGATGATTTTATCCAGTTTTGTGTAATAATTTTTTATTTAAAACATTTTTGTGCACAGAAATTATGTTTTTTGTATTGTGGGTAATTCCCTGACTGCCATCTATTATTGCAAAACAGCGGCCGTTCATTTGTTCAATGTGCAGGAGATATTTGTGTTGCACTCCTGGAAGTGTCCCATTTGCAGATCGGATCTATATGCCATAAAGATCAATCCATAATCACGTATAATAAATTAGCTTTCAATATCGTTGTCATGGTAACACAGGTTAACGATTTTTGCGTTAATGCCAATTTTATTGACAATGTGTTTCCCAACCATTTGTTCGTGAAATTTGATGTATCGACATGATGTTTCGAGTTTATGCGCTTGAATTAAATGGAAAAACATCATGTCGACATTTGTGACATTTTAGCGATAATGTCCATCAGCTTTATTTTGATGCGCTAAAACTTTTTACACAAAAAATCCTTGGATGGAAACGTAGTTATTGTCATCATTTACTTTCTTGTAACATCAAAAGTGAATTTTTTAAGAATATCCTGATCTGTGTATTTTCTTTATTTTTTTTCACTGGAGCGGTCAAGCTCCAAAATCACAATGTTTACTTCAATCTTTACGCCAACATTATTAACCCTCTTCTGAAACTGAAAAGTTTGTTTCCTCCACCTCAGACTCTTATTACAGCAAAACGATTTTAATAAAAATAATTTCACATTTTCCCTCTCTCTTGCTGCGGTGGATCTGTGACCCCTCTGATAGTGTTGTATTGTGAGTAATGACTCTGTTATAGCAGAATGACACCATATGAGCCCACTGCATGTGTGAAGGCAAAACTACATCTCCCATCAACCCACTGTCCTCCGCTGCACCATCAACAGGAGACTACTTTACTTTTGACTGTCCTAACACCCCCAGCATTTTAGTTTAGGCTGCTGAACACATTCTCATTCAACCCCATGTAATTCCATGGTTTACATGCATCTCTAAAATATAATATTCCATGAAACATAAAAATTAATTTAAACATGACTTGAACGTATTGAGCTCATGTATAGTGAGTAAAAACATTATAAGATTTTATGGCATTACAGAATTGCATATAACTTTACAACAGACGTGTTTTTCTAAAGGTGTGCCGCAAGGTTATGTATTAGGGTCACTCTAGTTTTCCGATATTTAGCTTCTGGTAGGGAAATGCATACTGTAATGCCCCCATCCATTAACATGCTTGTCCTCCTATTCTCCTATCATCCCTTCCATGACCCACAGCCAAGAGATCCGGCTCCAAGAGAATGCGGCTGGCATGTTGTGTAGCTTGCGGTGGGGCAGGACGGTGCTGCCCGTGCATGTCAGAAAGTGTCTCTAGTAACTTGGAGGTCCTGCATCGTGGCTTCCCCCTCTCTCCTGTCTCTCTGTATGATAACACAACTACTTTACCCTACTGTAAGTGAACGCCTCCCCTGTGCCACCTCCCTGTGTTTGTGCACTCTGGCTGGTGCAGTGCCATGTAGTAGTGGCATCAGATGTGGTGAAGGCTGCTGCTCGGTAGACCTGGTCTCTTGCATGCTGTCTTTGCTAAATGTATTGTAATGATATAGCTTAGATTTGTCATGCATTAAAACTTGCTTTGAACAGTTTATTTTGATATCATTCAGCTGTTTTGGAATATTCATGCAATAAAACGTCAATCTGTCTTTATTATTTGAACATTAAGTGTATCGTTTGCCTTGTTTGTAGGTAAAGCATGCTAATAATCAGAGATGTGAGTAAAATGGGTCACTCTTTAAGAATGGATAGTTTCCCGGCCGGGCCAAGCTGGTTAGGTTGGTCTGCTTTGCTGGTTTTAGTGGGTTTTTGGGCACTTGTGAGCTGGTCAGACTGACAGTTCAGCTAAACACCAGCTTGGCCAGGCTAGGAGACCAGATAAACCAGCTTAAACCAGCGAAGACCAGCAAACCATCTTAGGCTGGTCTAAGATGTTGTTTTCTGCAGATAATTTAGCTTTTGTAGTTGTTTTCTCAATGGTTCTCCCAATTCACGTACTGTCTGTTCAAAAGTAGCATTTGAGGTTAGAAATAGCAAGTACACCAAAAGTGATTGGACGGTAAATTATTTTATCTACATTTGTGAAGTATGCATCAGTGCATGCTTTTTGGGCTACGATTGGAAAGTTTAGGTGGCCAGTTTAGGAGTAAATATTAGCCATAGACTAAAAGACACAAAACTCCATCATTGTGTTTGTCCTCCCCTGTGCCTGGTTGAAGATGGTCAATATTGTACGAAAAACGCAGGATTTATTTGCATTAGCGTATGTTGTGCAAATGCGCACTGGTTCATCTCCACATGTCTCATTTTAACCTCCTGCTGTCTTTGCATTTTTCTCAGCTAAAAGTAACTATAATGGATACATCAAATCAAGTAAGTCCCGCCCCCCCATTTTTACTAATTCGTGTATTAATTTCCTGTTCCTCCTTCATTGCTTCCTGCATTTATTCCTCTCTTCCTCTGTGAGTGGTGCCATGTGTTTACATACTCCTTGCATCATTTTCATTTTATCAAGCAATTATACAAATAAAATCAAGGGGTCTGAATACTTTCTGAATGCACTGTATGTGGCACTATATATAATTAGAATTGAGTGCTGCAGACACCTGCTCTTCTTCAACACTAGATGGTGCTGTTGCACTGCGGCATTCATGTAGATTTAACCTGCTACATTTGTTTACATTGTTTTCATCAAGGGTTTGAAGTTTAATTTGCACAAAGAATAATTCAGGTAATTTTTTGAGAAAAAATAATAAATAAAAAAATGCAATTTTAACAGTTAACAATAAGCTCCAGCAGAATGTAACGAAGCGCAGATTATTTTAATGAATTAAATCCCAAAATGAAATGTAGCTGTTCACTCTCTTCTGTCTGATGATAAATGATGAACTCAAACCAACATTCCAGCCCTAGAATCCCAAACAGACCCTGAACAGAGCAGTGCCCGCTGTGAGTGCCCGCAGTGAGTGCCCCTGCGGTCCCAGATATCCGAGTGTCACTGGCCTTATTAAATAACCATAATGGGAGTTTGCTGTCACCAGCTGCCATGTACCTGCCCAGACTTGGTCTCACCAGCCCAAAAGAGCTGTACCAAGGTGGCACAGGAACGGGCGCTGATGCCACCCGCCTGCATTAGGCATGTAGTCTGCTCGTTAAATACAGATGTGATTCCAGGCACTGCTCGGCCTCCAGCATCAGTCAGCACAGACATTAACATTTTTATTGCAACTCAATACATTGGTTTAATTCACTACTTTGTTCCTCACGTATGTGGAAATACCCCAGTCGAAAAACACAAGAGGTGCTCAGATTAGTCTCATAATTCCCACTTTTTTCTTGCCTTTTATTCTCTGTACTGTTCATCTGCTCTGTGTTTCCATGCTGTGTAACTCTTGTTTGGAAATGAATAAGTGTTGCAGTGTGTCACACTCTTGCTGATGTTTCAGTGGTGGAGGAAGAGCAGCTGTCCACTCTGTCACCCAAGAAAAAACAACGTAATGGAGGCATGAGAAACTCGCCCGCCTGCTCGCCCAAAATAATCAGGTAAGAACACCAGTTTGAAGTTTGTTTCTGCTTGTTAAAAACCACCCAGGACACCCCAGCAACCACGCGCTCCATACCACAACACCATACCACAACACCATAACAGCAATGGGAGACATGCTGAAAACCATTTAGAACATCTTAGCAACCTCAAATCAACACTCTAAAAACACAGCAGCAACCACATATACATGTTTTAAAACACTTTAAAAATCCTTGCACCCACACAGCAACGCTCTTCAAACCACACAGAACACCATAGCAATTCCATAGAAACATAAAAACACTTTAAACAACTTAGCA
Organism: Xyrauchen texanus; assembly: GCF_025860055.1. NCBI lineage: Eukaryota > Metazoa > Chordata > Actinopteri > Cypriniformes > Catostomidae > Xyrauchen > Xyrauchen texanus. Next base: position 1,560,529 of record NC_068315.1, read on the forward strand.
ATCCTTTAGAAATATCCACTCAAACACCCTAGCAACCACATAGCAACGCTCTTAAAACCACTCAAACACCATTGCAATTCCATAGAAACATAAAAACACTTTAAACAGCCTAGCAATCACATAGCAACGCTCTAAAAACCACTCAGAACACCCTAGCAACCACATAGCAACACTCTTAAAACCACTCAAAACACCATAGCAATTCAATAGAAACATAAAAAAACATTTTAAGCACCCTAGCAACCACATAGCAGTGCTCTAAAAACATACAGAACCCCCTAACAACCAAATAGCAAAGCACTTAAAACCACTCAGTACACCATAGCAATCCCATAGAAACATTAAATCCACTCAAACACCATAGCAACAACTCAGAACACCATAGCAATCCCATAGAAACATAAAAACCACTCACACCCTAGCAACCACATAGCAATGCTTTAAACCCACATAGATTATCATAGCAACACTCTAAAAACTACACAGAACACCCTAGCAACCAATTAGCAACGCTTAAAAAAAACAACACAGAACATCATAGCAATCCCATAGAAACATAAAAACCACTCACACCCTAGCAACCACATAGCAATGCTTTAAACCCACATAGATTATCATAGTAACACTCTAAAAACCACACAGAACACCCTAGCAACCAATTAGCAATACTTAAAAAAACAACACAGAACATCATAGCAATCCCATAGAAACATTAAATCCATTAAACACCCTAGCAACCACTCAGAACACCATAGCAATCCCATAGAAACATAAAAACCACTCACACCTTAGCAACCACACAGCAATGCTTTAAACCCACATAGATTATCCTAGCAACCACATAGCAACACTCTAAAAACCACACAGAACACCCTAGCAACCAATTAGCAACGCTTAAAAAAACAACACAGAACATCATATCAATGCCATAGAAACATAAAAAACACTTTAAACAATTTAGCAATCCCATAGAAACATTAAATCCACTCAAACACACTAGCAACCACTCAGAACACCATAGCAATCCCATAGAAACATAAAAACCACTCACACCCTTGCAACCACATAGCAATGCTTTAAACCCACGTAGATTATCCTAGCAACCACATAGCAACACTCTAAAAACCACACAGAACACCCTAGCAACCAATTAGCAACACTTAAAAAAAAAACAACACAGAATATCATGGCAATCCCAAAGAAACTTATAAAAACAATCAAAACACCCTAGCAATCCACTAAAATGCAATCAAACACCCTAGCAACCAAATAGCAACCCACTAAAATCCAATCGGAACACCCTAGCAACCAAATTGCAACCCACTAAAATCCAATCAGAACACCCTAGCAACCAAATAGCAACCCACTAAAATCCAATCAGAACACCCTAGCAACCAAATAGCAATGCTTAAAAAAACACATGGAACATCTTGGCAATCCCAAAGAAATATGATAACTACATAAAACACCCTAGCAACAACATAGCAACAGCGTTTCCCTTGTATGCATTCAGGGGCGGCGCTATTATCTATTGACATTTCACGTGGTTCATTCATTTCCACGTCGCAACGTAACACTTGCGAGCATCAGTCAGTTACGTGCTTGTACTGCGTGCAGTCAAACGGGACACCTGTATGAAGCAAAAGGGACCCCACTATATGCACGCACGTATTCTGTTCATGAGTGTGTACACATACACAACAGAGAAGCAGGAGACCCGAAACGATACCTCTTCTAGCGGAAAGTCTTTTACTCTGATTACTACTTTGGCAATGTAGTAGAAATATAGGGCTCCAGACTGAGACTAGACTCCAGACACTTTTGAAATCACATAGCAACACCTTAGCAACCATCAACACCCAAGCATCATTCTGTCAACTTTTGCACGGGCATGCACATTATTGGTGTACAAACACGTGTGTGCACATGGGTGTGTGTGTGCATGCTTCAGAGGCTGCTGGACAGTCTATCATCTTGCATGTCGGCATGTTCATAAAACAGAGCTGGTGACACAGACGACAGCCTTAAGCCAATCAGAGGTCAGGATCGGTCTCTGTTGCCCCAGGCTACAGTTCTACAGCCCGAATGCTTCTGAGTCCCGCCCGCACTTAGTGTTGTCCAACACCAAGCCCTGCTTTTATCTCCAAGTACCGACCTTTTATCCTGTCTGAGGGAATTAAACATCCAGTTATTGATTTTGACTTATGAAAGAGTTGCTATTGAATTAATAAAAGCCATTAATACGGAATGACGGAATGAGAATAATATCTTCTGAATACTTTATCAAGACGGCAGAAAGGAATAATTTATACTATATGGACAGTAATTAATAACACAAGAGATGGAAGGAAATACATCAAATAGTGAGTTATACATTTATTAACAATATGTTTTGACCACAGAGAACAAGCACAGAGACACCAGCCGTATAAGAGCATACGAGGTGTTTTAGGTCAGGTTTTGGAGAGGCGTTTTATACCCTGCTCAGTTGAGCCTTGGGGCTCGTTTGCTTGTACAAGCGTCAGAAAACATTGTGGTTTTCTATATCAGCTTTGGTTAGTGCCGTCACTGGCCTGCAGGCCCCATTGAATTAGTAATGAAGAGCAGATTGGATTTTACTCTTTTAGAAAGGATGTTAGGTGGGTCGTGTGAGGGGAGAGAGTTCTCTCAGGGCAGGACTGTCTCTCGCCCAGAGAACAATCAGAACTGGGTCGGTACTGGGGTCCGGTCGTGTCTGTCGCTCTATTTTATTTATCCCCTTTTTCTCCCGATTTGGAATGCACACTTCCCGCTACTTAGTAGGTCCTCGTGGTGGCGTGGTTACTCGCCTCAATCCGGGTGGCGGAGGACGAGTCTCAGTTGTCTCCGCTCCTGAGACCGTCCATCCGCGCATCTGATCACGTGACTCGTTGTGCATGACACCGCGGAGACTCACAGCATGTGGAGGCTCGTGTTACTCTCCACGATCCACACACAACTCACCACACGCCCCATTGAGAGCGAGACCTGCTAATCGTGACCACGAGGAGGTTACCCCATGTGACTTTACCCTCCCTAGCTACCGGGTCAATTTGGTTGCTTAGGAGACCTGGCTGGAGTCACTCAGCACGCCCTGGATTCAAGCGGTGGTTGTCAGCATCAGCGTCAGGGCTGGACCGGTAATCTGGCATACCGGGCATTTTCCTGGTGGGCCGACACACTTTGGGGCCATTCATCGGGAGAACCAAGCGGGCAGGTGGGTCGGCCGCGAAACGTGCCGAATAGGCCGTGATAAGCTAAAACGACACCACGATATGCAGAAAAGGACCGCGAACACCCATCCCGCTCAACACGTTTTGGGCCAGTTGCCATGTAAAATCCTGGCCCGATTTCTCTTCCCGGTCCAGCCCTGGTCGGCGTCAATACTCGCTGAGCTACCCGGGCCCCCCTCGCTCTATTCGATACTCTCGTGGGGTTGATTTATCAATGCATTTATACGTTCCTTGTGAACAGAAAATCAATCGCAGGATTGTCTGCTCATAGTGGTCTCACTTGGGTCCTATACCTCTATATGGTAAAGATCAGAACTGCCATAAACTTAAGGTATCATGGTAATAAATATATAATAATGAACTACATAATAAACCCTAATAATAACTAAAAGAATAAGAATGCCAGAACTGCTAAAGTCTTGGAAATATGTGGGTAGGTACCAACCTGTGGTGTGGCATCAGTTTGCTCCTCTGTTCGTGCAGTTATGCTGTCATATCGTGCATTAATGTTGATGGACAGAGAGCAGCAGGAAGTGAAGAGAGCTGTCTAGAGCGCAGCTCAACCTCTCTTCTGTCCGCTAATGGTCTATTGATGGAGTGAAGACGGATTGAGAATAAAGTCATAACTGGCACTTCTGGGTGATGGACGGAAAAGCTTTCTGACAGGCTGCTGAACCCTTCACCCCCTCCAATGGGCAAATCAAATGCCACAAGACCCCAGAGCTGGCTTACACCACTGTTCTCAATCACATACTTTAATATAATCTATATCTTTCCAGGATCAAGTCTCAGATTTATATAGACTGATCAATATACTGTATATTGTTCTATATTTCAGGCACGACCCGTTGTTAGTCACAGGACATGATCAAATGGAAACAATGGATGAGAATGTTAAGAAATATGATTCGACTGGAATGTTCCACTGGTGCCCGTCAAAAGACATAGAAAAGGTCGTCCTGGTAAGTTGATGCACATTCATCAAATAAACAGAATTGGCCAAATTAGCCACAAGACTCAAGGAACCCAAAAGGCTATTGGTTATTTACAATAATGTCATGTAAACACACTGTTTACAGCTTGCAGAGGTTTGTTTATATATTGATTCCCCCCCCCCTGTATTTCTCTCTCAGACCAGGAGCGAGGCGGCCATGACGGTTTTGAGTGGTCATGTGGTGGTTTGCATATTTGGGGATGTGAAGTCGGCTCTGATTGGTCTTCGTAACCTGGTGATGCCTCTGAGAGCCAGTAACTTCCACTATCATGAGCTGAAGCCCATCGTGTTTGTGGGGTCTCTGGAGTACCTGAAGAGAGAGTGGGAGACGCTACACAACTTCCCCAAAGTCTCTATCTTACCTGTGAGTGCAATAATCATAATAATAAAGTCAATATAGTTAAAGCTGGACAGTATTATGGTATGTAGGTCTAGTTTAAAACACATTCATCAAGTAGAAATGTAATATATACACTGTAACTATCCTTAAAGCTGTCGAGTATTAAACCAAGGATCCTGCATCCATGCACTGTTTACATTTCTCTGTTTGTTATTGTGTTGTTGTGTTGTTTAGGGCACTCCACTGAGTCGAGCTGATCTGAGAGCTGTCAACATCAACTTGTGTGACATGTGTGTCATTCTGTCAGCCAATCAGAACAATATCGACGATGCGTCTCTACAGGATAAGGAATGTATTCTGGCATCTCTCAACATCAAGTCCATGCAGTTTGATGACAGCATCGGTCTACTGCAGGCAAACTCTCAAGGTAACAATACATGTGCAGTGGAACAAATTCAGACAGTACAGATAGACAGACAGACAGACAGACAGATAATGTATCTATTAATCTTCCGTTCCAGGTTTTACTCCTCCTGGGATGGATCGCTCCTCTCCAGAGAACAGTCCTGTACATGGACTGGTGCGTCAGCCGTCCATTACGACAGGAGCAAATATTCCCATCATCACAGAACTCGGTGAGATGATGCTGCTATAGCCACACAGCTGGACTGCTGGCAGAGAAACATTTTACTTGGAGAAATGTAGAAATACTGTAGCAACAGTTGGTAACTAGTTAATGGTTAATTAGGTAAATTGGTTGCTTTACTAACTGTCAACTATTTTGGTACAGCAACTGGTTGGTTTTTGTAACTAGCTGCTGAAATATTCAAAATATGGTTATTAGTGGCTGTAGTGATTGGCTGTATTTGTATCTAGTTGCTGAAATAACTGGCAATTTTGATAACTAGTTGCTGTAGTGATTGGTTGTTTTGGTAACTAGTTGCTGTGGTAACAGTCTGTTTTGGTAACTAGTTGCTGTAGTGATTGTTTGTTTTGATAACTAGTTGCTGTAGTGATTGGTTGTTTTGGTAACTAGTTGCTGTGGTAACAGTCTGTTTTGGTAACTAGTTGCTGTAGTGATTGGTTGTTTTGGTAACTAGTTGCTGTGGTAACAGTCTGTTTTGGTAACTAGTTGCTGTAGTGATTGGTTGGTAACTAGTTGCTGTGGTAACAGTCTGTTTTGGTAACTAGTTGCTGTAGTGATTGGTTGTTTTAGTAACTAGCTGCTGTGGTAACAGTCTGTTTTGGTAACTAGTTGCTGTAGTGATTGGTTGTTTTGGTAACTAGTTGCTGTAGTGATTGTTTGTTTTGGTAACTAGTTGCTGTAGTGATTGTTTGTTTTGGTAACTAGTTGCTGTAGTGATTGTTTGTTTTGGTAACTAGTTGCTGTGGTAACAGTCTGTTTTGGTAACTAGTTGCTGTAGTGATTGGTTGTTTTGGTAACTAGTTGCTGTAGTGATTGTTTGTTTTGGTAACTAGTTGCTGTAGTGATTGTTTGTTTTGGTAACTAGTTGCTGTGGTAACAGTCTGTTTTGGTAACTAGTTGCTGTAGTGATTGGTTGTTTTGGTAACTAGTTGCTGTAGTGATTGTTTGTTTTGGTAACTAGTTGCTGTGGTAACAGTCTGTTTTGGTAACTAGTTGCTGTAGTGATTGTTTGTTTTGGTAACTAGTTGCTGTGGTAACAGTCTGTTTTGGTAACTAGTTGCTGTAGTGATTGTTTGTTTTGGTAACTAGTTGCTGTGGTAAAAGTCTGTGTTGTAGCCGTTTGTCTATAAGTGTTGTATTGGAGTTTATTTATTATAATTTATGTATTTGTTTATTTATTTATTATTATTATTTGTATTATTTGCATTTATGTACTTATTTAGTTAATTATCATGCACCTGGGCGGGTTAGGAGGAATATATGTCACCGCGTGTGGGCGGAGTGGGAAGTGACTATGGAAAGAACAAATGTTTGGATTTGGGGAAGGTGGTGGCGCACAGTTTTTTGACCACTTCGCTAACTTTGTTTGGATTTTTCGTTTATTGAAATTATGAACTTGATTTAGAAATGTTAGGAAAATAAAGCTATCAAAAAATGAATACCGCGTTTGGGAGTGGAGTGCGTGCAAAACAATTAATCATAGTTCCCGGAATCCACGGCCAGGGCCAGCATCGAAAGGCCGATACAGTCTGTTTTGGTAACTAGTTGCTGTAGTGATTGGTTGTTTTGGTAACTAGTTGCTGTGGTGACTGGTTGTTTTGGTAACTAGTTGCTGTGGTGACTGGTTGTTTTGGTAACTAGTTGCTGTGGTAACAGTCTATTTTGGTAACTAGTTGCTGTAATGACTGGTTGTTTTGGTAACTAGTTGCTGAAATAACTGGCGATTTTGGTAATTAGTTGCTGTAGTGATTGGTTGTTTTGATGACTGGTTGTTTTGTTAACTAGTTGCTGTAGTGACTGGTTGTTTTGGTAACTAGTTGCTGTAGTGATTGGTTGTTTTGTTGACTGGTTGTTTTGGTAACTAGTTGCTGTAGTGACTGGTTGTTTTGGTAACTAGTTGCTGTAGTGATTGGTTGTTTTGTTGACTGGTTGTTTTGGTAACTAGTTGCTGTAGTGACTGGTTGTTTTGGTAACTAGTTGCTGTAGTGATTAATTGTTTTGATGACTGGTTGTTTTGGTAACTAGTTGCTGTAGTGACTGGTTATTTTGGTAACTAGTTGCTGTAGTGATTGGTTGTTTTGATGACTGGTTGTTTTGGTAACTAGTAGCTGTAGTGATTGGTTGTTTTGGTAACTAGTTGCTTTAGTGATTGGTTGTTTTGGTAACTAGTTGCTGTAGTGACTGGTTGTTTTGGTAACAAGTTGCTGTAGTGATTGGTTGTTTTGGTAACTAGTTGCTTTAGTGACTGGTTGTTTTGGTAACTAGTTGCTGTAGTGACTGGTTGTTTTGGTAACTAGTTGCTGTAGTGACTGGTTGTTTTGGTAACTAGTTGCTGTAGTGACTGGTTGTTTTGGTAACAAGTTGCTGTAGTGACTGGTTGTTTTGGTAACAAGTTGCTGTAGTGACTGGTTGTTTTGGTAACAAGTTGCTGTAGTGACTGGTTGTTTTGGTAACTAGTTGCTGTAGTGACTGGTTGTTTTGGTGACTGGTTGTTTTGGAAACTAGTTGCTGTAGTGACTGGTTGTTTTGGTAACTAGTTGCTGTAGTGATTGTTTGTTTTGGTAACTAGTTGCTGTAGTGATTGTTTGTTTTGGTAACTAGTTGCTGTGGTAACAGTCTGTTTTGGTAACTAGTTGCTGTAGTGATTGGTTGTTTTGGTAACTAGTTGCTGTAGTGATTGTTTGTTTTGGTAACTAGTTGCTGTGGTAACAGTCTGTTTTGGTAACTAGTTGCTGTAGTGATTGTTTGTTTTGGTAACTAGTTGCTGTGGTAACAGTCTGTTTTGGTAACTAGTTGCTGTAGTGATTGTTTGTTTTGGTAACTAGTTGCTGTGGTAACAGTCTGTTTTGGTAACTAGTTGCTGTAGTGATTGTTTGTTTTGGTAACTAGTTGCTGTAGTGATTGTTTGTTTTGGTAACTAGTTGCTGTAGTGATTGTTTGTTTTGGTAACTAGTTGCTGTGGTAACAGTCTGTTTTGGTAACTAGTTGCTGTAGTGATTGGTTGTTTTGGTAACTAGTTGCTGTAGTGATTGTTTGTTTTGGTAACTAGTTGCTGTGGTAACAGTCTGTTTTGGTAACTAGTTGCTGTAGTGATTGTTTGTTTTGGTAACTAGTTGCTGTGGTAACAGTCTGTTTTGGTAACTAGTTGCTGTAGTGATTGTTTGTTTTGGTAACTAGTTGCTGTGGTAACAGTCTGTTTTGGTAACTAGTTGCTGTAGTGATTGTTTGTTTTGGTAACTAGTTGCTGTGGTAAAAGTCTGTGTTGTAGCCGTTTGTCTATAAGTGTTGTATTGGAGTTTATTTATTATAATTTATGTATTTGTTTATTTATTTATTATTATTATTTGTATTATTTGCATTTATGTACTTATTTAGTTAATTATCATGCACCTGGGCGGGTTAGGAGGAATATATGTCACCGCGTGTGGGCGGAGTGGGAAGTGACTATGGAAAGAACAAATGTTTGGATTTGGGGAAGGTGGTGGCGCACAGTTTTTTGACCACTTCGCTAACTTTGTTTGGATTTTTCGTTTATTGAAATTATGAACTTGATTTAGAAATGTTAGGAAAATAAAGCTATCAAAAAATGAATACCGCGTTTGGGAGTGGAGTGCGTGCAAAACAATTAATCATAGTTCCCGGAATCCACGGCCAGGGCCAGCATCGAAAGGCCGATACATTTAAGTCAAAAAACTGGAAGGAATTTGGAGTTTGCACCAGGAGCGAAACGAGAACGTGGATTGTGGATTGTCGTGAGTACATGGTGAAGAGTTTAATCCGTTAAGCCGCCGCGCTTATGTATCTTGTCAACGGCTTGTTGTTGAGTCATCGCACAAGCATGATTTTATGAAATTAAGTTTATGCTTGATGGATAATGGATGACCTTGCTGAAAAAGCGATTATGGAAGAAAGGGAATTGTTTAAGTTGCTTGCAACTCGCAGAGGAAAGCTTGGAGTTTTGACGAGAAAACGAAACGAAATAAAGGCCGCGATTAAAGCTGGCGAAAATAAAGAAACTGTTGCTAAACATGTGGAAACCTTTAACACCGTGTTGGCGGATTTTATGGAGTTGCAAGTGTCTGTGCAAAGTTTGTTGAATGATGATGAAAGGGAGGCTGACCACGTAGACTGGTATGAGCCGAAATTAATTCTCTTCAGGGAATTTCTGAATGGAATTGAAACATGGATGGGTGAAGATCCAAAGGTACCATTGAGGATGTCTTGGAAGGTGCTGTTGGGCCTAATGATAGTGTATCTCAGGCCACTGGCAAGTCCTCTAAAAGTTGGCCTACTTCCCAAAAATCATCTAGAGTTTCTTCTAAAAGCAAAACGAGTGCCTCTGCTGCTTTTCTGCAAGCTGAAGCGGAACGTGCTGCACTAAAAGCTAAAGCCCACACATTGGAGCAAAAGCATATTTTAGATTTGGAGGAGGCTAAATTAAAAGCTAAAAAGGAAAAACTTGCTTTAGAATCTGAAATGGCTGCAGCAGATGCAAAGGTAAATGTTTTTCTAAAATCTGAATCACTTCTTGAAAAAATGAGCTTGAAAAGCACAAAAAGAAATGTGAAGTCTGATGCAAGCAGTACTTATCCATCTACTGAATGTATTGTACTTACAAGAACACCAAAGGTTCAAATAAGTCAAGATACAAAAGCAAAAAGGTGTACTACTACAACTGTTAAGAAACATCAAAGCCATAAAAGGGACTTGTCTACTTTAAACAATACAGCTCTTGCAGATGTTTTGAAGAAACAAAATGAGTTAACTTCTTTGTTGATAAAACAACAGCAATCATCCCTTCTTCCAACGAGGGAAATTCCTGTGTTCGGAGGAGATCCTCTGCAGTTCGGATCCTTCATTAAAACATTCGAGCAGGGTATTGAAAACAAGACTGAGAGTATGCAAGACAGACTTTATTATTTAGAACAATTTACAGTTGGACAACCCAAAAATTTGGTTCAGCAGTTATATGCACATGGATCCTGCAAGAGGATATAAGGAAGCAAAGCAGCAACTTGAATGGAATTTTGGTAACAGTATAAAGATCGCATCTGCTTTCATGGAAAAGGCTTTGAATTGGACTGCTTTAAGAGCAGAGGATGGACCGGCGCTACGATCATATGCACTCTTTCTTCGTGGCTGTTTCAACACAATGCAAGAAGTTAAGTTTGTGGATGAGCTGGAAAATTCAGCCAACTTGAGAACAATTGTCTCCGAGCTGCCCTTCAAGCTTCGCGACAAATGGAGAACAATTGCTTGCAGTATACAGAATAGTAACAAAGAAAAGGTCAAGTTTAAAGATCTTCTTGAATTCATTGAAAAAGAGACACGAGCTGCATTGGATCCTGTATTTGGTGACATACAAAGCCCAACAGACAGAAGAGGAATCTCTAAAGTAATAGCAACTGCAAAGCCCAATATCAAGTCTGCCAGCAGAGGAAGCAGTTTTGCTACCACAGTTACTACAGTAGCAGAAAAGATGAACGACAAGTTGAAAGTGAGTCATACTGCCTCAAAGACCGTGGAAAAGCCATGCATGTTTTGTGGCAAAGACCACACAATGGAAGTTTGCGATGCTTTCAAAGGTAAATCTAACAAAGAAAAGGTGGAATACATAAGAGCCAAAGGTTTGTGCTTTGGATGTTTGGGACATGGGCATATGAGCAAAACCTGCCAAAATCGCAAGAATTGTCAGATTTGTCACCAACGTCACCCAACCATTCTACATATCGAGAGTAAGGAAGATCAAAGAAAAGACCAAACTCCTAAAGTCTTTCAAAAGATCAAGTGTCCAGTGCTTTGGTTTCCTTGAAAGAGGGAATGTACATTGGGGCTGGTTCAAGTGATTGTGCTCTGTCTATAGTTCCTGTTAATGTGAAATTGAGTAAGGGAACCAAAGTTGTGCAGACGTATGCGTTCCTTGATCCTGGCAGTTCGGCAACGTTTTGCACAGAAGAATTGATGGTTCAGTTAAATGCAGCAGGAAGAAAAATGAAAATACTTTTAAAAACTATGGGTCAGGAAAAGCTTGTTAACAGTTACAGAGTTTCTGGATTAGAGGTGGCTGCTCTAAAGGAAAATGAGTTCCTAGAATTGCCTGATGTATACACTCAGAAATCAATCCCAGTCACAAAAGACAACATTCCTAAAGAAAAGGACATAAGAAAGTGGTCTTACCTGAGGGATGTTGATTTGACGCCAATAAATGTGAGCATTGGGCTGCTTATAGGTGTCAATGTTCCAAAGGCACTGGAACCATGGAAAGTAGTCAACAGTGAAGGTAGTGGACTGTATGCTGTGAAAACTCTCCTTGGTTGGGTCATTAACGGTCTGCTTAATCATGGTATGGCTGATGTTGAGGATCATGCCCCTGAAATGCAAGTAAATAGAGTGTCCATTGAAAATTTGGAGGAGCTGTTGATCAAACTGTATAATCAAGATTTTATTGAACAGCAGTACGATGAGAAGACCGAAATGTCAGTAGAAGATCGACAATTCATGGACACGATCTCAAAGACTGCAGAACTCAAAGACGGACATTACTATTTAAACTTGCCTTTTCGTGAGTCCAATGTAAAAATGCCAAACAATAAGAGCATGGCACAGCAACGAGCACAGCACTTGTTAAAAAGGTTCAAAAGAGACGTGACGTTCTTTGCTGAATACAAGGAGTTTATGGACGATGTGATTGCAAAGGGGTATGCTGAGATCGTACCAAGTGATCAGCTGGAGCTAGCAAATGGAAAGCTGTGGTATATACCACACCATGGAGTTAGGCACCCACGCAAAAAAAAGCTGCGTGTGGTATTCGACTGTGCGTCAACATTTGGTGGGACTTCCTTGAATAAAGAGCTGTTGCAAGGCCCAGACTTGACAAATAATTTGGTAGGAGTGTTACTAAGATTTCGTCAAGGTCCTATTGCCTTTATGACTGATATTGAAGGGATGTTCCACCAGGTTAGAGTGGCCAAGGAAGATGTGAATTTTCAGCGTTTCTTTGGTGGCCAGATGGAGACATTACAAAGGACCTCGAAGAGCACAGAATGGTTGTCCATATATTTGGTGCTGTATCATCACCGAGCTGTGCAACCTTTGCCTTGCTAAAGACAGCTGAGGAAAATCAAAATGATTATGCAGACAATGTAATAAACACCATCAGGCAGAACTTCTATGTCGATGATTGTTTAAAAGCTGTAAATACAGTGGACCAAGCTTTATCTCTGTATCATCAATTAACAGAAGTGTGTGATAAGGGAGGTTTTCGACTTAACAAGTGGATCTGCAATGACCGTTCCGTTCTCAGTGTAATTCCTCAGGAAAACCGAGCCAAGGCAGTGAAAACGTTGGACCTCAGTAAAGACCAGCTTCCCATGGAGCGAGCTTTGGGTGTTCAATGGGACGTAGAAAAGGATGCGTTCACTTTCAATATGGTAATCAAACAACATTCGACAACAAGACGTGGTATTTCATCCATTGTGAGTTCTATTTATGACCCTTTAGGGTTTCTGGCACCCATTATTCTTTCTTCTAAGCAAATTCTACAGAATCTGTGTAGGATCAAACTTCCTTGGGATGAAAAGGTCCCTTGAATATTGCTCTAAGGTGGCAAAGATGGCTTGATGAGTTGATTCCTTTAAACACCTTTAGTGTGAACAGATGCTTCACATGCAAAGATTTCGCAGCATAACATCTGCACAGTTGCACAGCTTTTCGGATGCAAGTGAAGCTGGGTACGGAGCTGTGTCATATCTAAGGCTTCTAAACGACAAAGGAGAAGTTAATGTAGCATTTGCCATAGGAAAGGCCAAAGTATCGCCACTTAAACAAACAACAATACCAAGACTGGAATTGGCAGCAGCCGTCCTAGCTGTACGCTTTAGACCGGATGTTAAAAGCAGAGTTGCAGTTTCAGTTTAATCTGGATGAATCTTTCTTTTGGTCAGATAGTACTACTGTACTGAAATACATAGCTAACACAACGAAAAGATTCAAAACTTACGTAGCAAACAGAATCTCCATTATTCACACCCATTCAAAGACCTCACAGTGGAAGTACATCTGCTCTAAACTAAATCCTGCAGATGCAGCTTCTAGAGGGATGAAAACTGAAGAATTCCTTCGATCTCAAGTTTGGATCAACGGACCTGACTTCCTTTTAAAGTCACCGTCGCAATGGCCTGAAACAAAGGAAGAGGTCAGCTTGATTTTGGATAAAGATCCAGAAGTGAAAGGAAAAATCTGTGCTTGTGTTACTGTGACTGATCAAATGGAACCTCCAACAAGTCGGCTTTTGAATTACTTCTCGGACTGGACTCATCTGAAAAGAGCGGTAGCATGGATTCGTAAGTTTCTGGAAGTTCTGAAATGGAAAGTGAAGAAGAAAAAAATGCAGAACCAACCCGGTGAACAGAGTTCACAAAGTTGTAAGAGGAAAACAAAGTCACAGTTACCTGAGAATCTGAGTCCGATGCTTTGTGTTGAAGATTTGATTTCGGCCGAAAAGGCCATTGTATCTTTTGTGCAAAAAGAAAATTTCAGCGAAGAAATTTCTGCTTTAAAAAGAGGCATTCAAAAAGATACAGACATTTGTACAAACTAGACCCAGAGATTGATGAAGGCTTGTTGAGAGTGGGTGGCAGGTTAAGCAATTCCGCTTTGCCAGAGGAGGTGAAGCATCCTGTCATTTTACCAAAATCGTGTCATGTTTCAAAACTCATTCTCAGACATGTGCACGAAAAAAATAGGGCATAGAGGAAGAAACCACATGCTTTCAACTCTTCGTCGGCACTACTGGATTCCTCATGCTAATTCAGCTTCTAGGAAAATAATCAAAGAATGTGTGATTTGTCAGCGAAAGGGACAAAAGCCAGGTGAACAAAAAATGTCAGATCTACCTGCTGACAGAGTTTCTGTAGACCATCCTCCATTTACATACGTTGGTATGGATTATTAGGGCCCTATCGAAACCAAGCGAGGAAGGAGCACTGTTAAAAGGTATGGTGTTATATTTACATGTTTGACATGTCGAGCAGTTCACATTGAAATGGCCCATACTATGGATACAGACTCTTGTATCAATGCGATCAGAAGATTCTTATGTCGACGGGGGCAAGTGAAGGAAATTCGCTCAGACAATGGCACCAATTTTGTCAGTGCTAATCGGGAATTAAAAAATGCTTTGAAAGAGTTAAATCAAAGTAAGTTTCAAAAATCCCTTAGCAACAGCGGCATAAAATGGACCTTCAATCCACCTCATGGTGCCCATCATGGCGGTGTTTGGGAGCGCTTAATCCAGCAAGTCAAGAAAGTGCTTTACTCAGTAGTGAAACAGCAGATGCTGGACGATGAAGCATTGCATACTGTTTTATGCGAAATAGAAGCAATACTGAACGACCGTCCGATTACTCCATCTTCGATGATCTAGAAGACCTTGAAGCGTTGACACCAAATCACATCATACAGCTTAAAGCAAAACCGGTTTTACCATCTGGTCTGTTTAAGAAAGAAGACTTGTATATTCGAAGACGCTGGAGACAAGTTCAATACTTAGCTGACCTATTTTGGAAAAGGTGGGTGAAAGAATACCTCCCTATAATGCAGCAACGCCAGAAATGGAATAAACCACGCCGAAACTTCAGCACTGGAGATCTCGTACTTGTAGTTGATGAAACGGCGCCAAGAAACTCTTGGCCCATGGGGCGCATTATAAAAACGTTGGCTGATTCCAAAGGATTTGTTCAGCGAGTGCGCTTGAAGACTCAAACAAGTGAACTAGAAAGGCCTATCACTAAGCTTTGTCTGTTAATGGAAGCAGCATGCTGAACTTTGGAGTCAAGTATTTGACTCTAACTTTTAACCGAACACTTATACTGACTCATGTATACTGATAAATTTACATACACGCCATACACAAGCATAACATCTGTTTGTTTTGTGAAGACCTTTTTGAAAGAACATTTTGGAACAATTTTGAACATTTAAAAGGACACTTTTTTTTTCTTTTTTTTATATAAACCTATTCAATATGGACTTGAAATGTGAAACTAAAAATTTTCTTCATGTTTGGTACGGCTACTGAAATACCTGTTGTAATTCTTGAAAGCCAAGAATTAGGGGCTGGAATGTTGTAGCCGTTTGTCTATAAGTGTTGTATTGGAGTTTATTTATTATAATTTATGTATTTGTTTATTTATTTATTATTATTATTTGTATTATTTGCATTTATGTACTTATTTAGTTAATTATCATGCACCTGGGCGGGTTAGGAGGAATATATGTCACCGCGTGTGGGCGGAGTGGGAAGTGACTATGGAAAGAACAAATGTTTGGATTTGGGGAAGGTGGTGGCGCACAGTTTTTTGACCACTTCGCTAACTTTGTTTGGATTTTTCGTTTATTGAAATTATGAACTTGATTTAGAAATGTTAGGAAAATAAAGCTATCAAAAAATGAATACCGCGTTTGGGAGTGGAGTGCGTGCAAAACAATTAATCATAGTTCCCGGAATCCACGGCCAGCATCGAAAGGCCGATACAGTCTGTTTTGGTAACTAGTTGCTGTAGTGATTGGTTGTTTTGGTAACTAGTTGCTGTGGTGACTGGTTGTTTTGGTAACTAGTTGCTGTGGTGACTGGTTGTTTTGGTAACTAGTTGCTGTGGTAAGAGTCTGTTTTGGTAACTAGTTGCTGTAATGACTGGTTGTTTTGGTAACTAGTTGCTGAAATAACTGGCGATTTTGGTAATTAGTTGCTGTAGTGATTGGTTGTTTTGATGACCTGGTTGTTTTGGTAACTAGTTGCTGTGGTGACTGGTTGTTTTGGTAACTAGTTGCTGTGGTAACAGTCTGTTTTGGTAACTAGTTGCTGTAGTGATTGGTTGTTTTGGTAACTAGTTGCTGTAGTGATTGGTTGTTTTGGTAACTAGTTGCTGTGGTGACTGGTTGTTTTGGTAACTAGTTGCTGTAGTGACTGGTTGTTTTGGTAACTAGTTGCTGTAGTGATTGGTTGTTTTGTTGACTGGTTGTTTTGGTAACTAGTTGCTGTAGTGACTGGTTGTTTTGGTAACTAGTTGCTGTAGTGATTGGTTGTTTTGTTGACTGGTTGTTTTGGTAACTAGTTGCTGTAGTGACTGGTTGTTTTGGTAACTAGTTGCTGTAGTGATTGGTTGTTTTGTTGACTGGTTGTTTTGGTAACTAGTTGCTGTAGTGACTGGTTGTTTTGGTAACTAGTTGCTGTAGTGATTAATTGTTTTGATGACTGGTTGTTTTGGTAACTAGTTGCTGTAGTGACTGGTTGTTTTGGTAACTAGTTGCTGTAGTGATTAGTTGTTTTGATGACTGGTTGTTTTGGTAACTAGTTGCTGTAGTGATTGGTTGTTTTGGTAACTAGTTGCTGTAGTGATTGGTTGTTTTGATGACTGGTTGTTTTGGTAACTAGTTACTGTAGTGATTGGTTGTTTTGATGACTGGTTATTTTGGTAACTAGTTGCTGTAGTGACTGGTTGTTTTGGTAACTAGTTGCTTTAGTGATTGGTTGTTTTGGTAACTAGTTGCTGTAGTGATTGGTTGTTTTGATGACTGGTTGTTTTGGTAACTAGTAGCTGTAGTGATTGGTTGTTTTGGTAACTAGTTGCTGTAGTGACTGGTTGTTTTGGTAACAAGTTGCTGTAGTGATTGGTTGTTTTGGTAACTAGTTGCTTTAGTGATTGGTTGTTTTGGTAACTAGTTGCTGTAGTGACTGGTTGTTTTGGTAACTAGTTGCTGTGGTAACAGTCTGTTTTGGTAACTAGTTGCTGTAGTGATTGGTTGTTTTGGTAACTAGTTACTGTAGTGACTGGTTGTTTTGGTAACTAGTTGCTGTAGTGACTGGTTGTTTTGTTGACTGGTTGTTTTGGTAACTAGTTGCTGTAGTGACTGGTTGTTTTGGTAACTAGTTGCTGTAGTGATTGGTTGTTTTGTTGACTGGTTGTTTTGGTAACTAGTTGCTGTAGTGACTGGTTGTTTTGGTAACTAGTTGCTGTAGTGATTGGTTGTTTTGTTGACTGGTTGTTTTGGTAACTAGTTGCTGTAGTGACTGGTTGTTTTGGTAACTAGTTGCTGTAGTGATTGGTTGTTTTGTTGACTGGTTGTTTTGGTAACTAGTTGCTGTAGTGACTGGTTGTTTTGGTAACTAGTTGCTGTAGTGATTGGTTGTTTTGTTGACTGGTTGTTTTGGTAACTAGTTGCTGTGGTAAGAGTCTGTTTTGGTAACTAGTTGCTGTAATGACTGGTTGTTTTGGTAACTAGTTGCTGAAATAACTGGCGATTTTGGTAATTAGTTGCTGTAGTGATTGGTTGTTTTGATGACCTGGTTGCTGTGGTGACTGGTTGTTTTGGTAACTAGTTGCTGTGGTAAAAGTCTGTTTTGGTAACTAGTTGCTGTAGTGATTGGTTGTTTTGGTAACTAGTTGCTGTGGTGACTGGTTGTTTTGGTAACTAGTTGCTGTAGTGACTGGTTGTTTTGGTAACTAGTTGCTGTAGTGATTGGTTGTTTTGTTGACTGGTTGTTTTGGTAACTAGTTGCTGTAGTGACTGGTTGTTTTGGTAACTAGTTGCTGTAGTGATTGGTTGTTTTGTTGACTGGTTGTTTTGGTAACTAGTTGCTGTAGTGACTGGTTGTTTTGGTAACTAGTTGCTGTAGTGATTGGTTGTTTTGATGACTGGTTGTTTTGGTAACTAGTTGCTGTAGTGATTGGTTGTTTTGGTAACTAGTTGCTGTAGTGATTGGTTGTTTTGATGACTGGTTGTTTTGGTAACTAGTTACTGTAGTGATTGGTTGTTTTGATGACTGGTTATTTTGGTAACTAGTTGCTGTAGTGACTGGTTGTTTTGGTAACTAGTTGCTTTAGTGATTGGTTGTTTTGGTAACTAGTTGCTGTAGTGATTGGTTGTTTTGATGACTGGTTGTTTTGGTAACTAGTAGCTGTAGTGATTGGTTGTTTTGGTAACTAGTTGCTGTAGTGACTGGTTGTTTTGGTAACAAGTTGCTGTAGTGATTGGTTGTTTTGGTAACTAGTTGCTTTAGTGATTGGTTGTTTTGGTAACTAGTTGCTGTAGTGACTGGTTGTTTTGGTAACTAGTTGCTGTAGTGACTGGTTGTTTTGGTAACTAGTTGCTTTATTGACTGGTTGTTTTGGTAACAAGTTGCTGTAGTGACTGGTTGTTTTGGTAACAAGTTGCTGTAGTGACTGGTTGTTTTGGTAACAAGTTGCTGTAGTGACTGGTTGTTTTGGTAACTAGTTGCTGTAGTGACTGGTTGTTTTGGTGACTGGTTGTTTTGGAAACTAGTTGCTGTAGTGACTGGTTGTTTTGGTAACAAGTTGCTGTAGTGACTGGTTGTTTTGGTGACTGGTTGTTTTGGAAACTAGTTGCTGTAGTGACTGGTTGTTTTGGTGACTGGTTGTTTTGGAAACTAGTTGCTGTAGTGACTGGTTGTTTTGGTAACATGTTGCTGTAGTGACTGGTTGTTTTGGTAACTAGTTGCTGTAGTGACTGGTTGTTTTGGTGACTGGTTGTTTTGGAAACTAGTTGCTGTAGTGACTGGTTGTTTTGGAAACTAGTTGCTGTAGTGACTGGTTGTTTTGGTAACTAGTTGCTGTAGTGACTGGTTGTTTTGGTGACTGGTTGTTTTGGAAACTAGTTGCTGTAGTGACTGGTTGTTTTGGTAACAAGTTGCTGTAGTGACTGGTTGTTTTGGTAACTAGTTGCTGTAGTGACTGGTTGTTTTGATGACTGGTTGTTTTGTAACTAGTTGCTTTAAGCTGATAATTAAAACAGATAAGTGGCTGCCGCTGGTTTCTCTGAGCCAGGACAAGAGCAGCGGCACCAACATCCCCATGATAACTGAACTGGGTAAGAATCGCTCACTGATGCTTAAACACATGCCAGTGTCAGAGCTTTACTGACTCCTCTTCTGCACAACACCAACTGTGTTTCACCTCAATGAAAGATTCTCTGTTTTCATACTTTTCTTTTTTTTTACTTTTTTGTATTCCTCCTTTCTTTTGTTCCTCTCTTTATTTTGGTCATGTAAGTGTTGAGCATGTATATCTGCAGTGTGAATGTAGCATAGTTTAGTGTTATAGACATGCTGACTCATAGTTATTGCTCTTTTCAAGCAAATGTTCTCTCAGTTACATGTTGCGGAGTGTCTCAGACTGTAACTTGATGAATTGATGAACTGAGAAAATCATTTAACCCCAGTTTGATTCGAATCAAATTAGCAAAGATCTTGCAAGTCTATAAAACCATGCATTACCCGACAACTCCATTTTGGACTCTTTGTGAATCTGTAGATTTCTGTAAGCTTCACATCAACAAATGCAATCCTAACAAACCCTGTGTGTGTGTGTGTGTGTGTGTGTGTGTGTGTGTGTGTGTGTGTGTGTGTGTGTGTGTGTGTGTGTGTGTGTTTCTGTAGTGAATGACTCCAATGTTCAGTTTCTGGATCAGGATGACGATGATGATCCAGACACAGAGCTGTATCTCACGCAACCCTTCGCCTGTGGAACAGCGTTTGCCGTCAGCGTTCTGGATTCGTTAATGAGCGCTGTAAGACTTCACTCTCGATTGAACTTGATTCTGCCCTCACAGCCTTCATCTTTAAAGAGCCCGTAAAATCAACATGAATATGCATGTTTAGTCTATGTGCTCATCAAATGAACTTTTAAAATTTGCAGTCTCTCTTTCTCTTCCAGGAAAACCATAAATATTGATGACTCATCTTGCACTACAGATTTGTCGTGCAATCGAACGCTCTCTAGAATGACCCTCCCCCTCATACCACATGTTACACAGCTGTGATGTAACTTAAGCCTATTGGCTATTTAAAAGAAGGGACCAACTTTGATATGTCCCAAGCCAAATTCCATATGCAATAGGAAATACCTCAACACAGGAAAGAAAATGGATTTCCCTGATCCCTCTCTCTCTCTCTCTCTCTCTCTCTCTCTCTCTCTCTCTCTCTCTCTCTCTCTCTCTTAGACGTACTTCAATGATAACATCCTAACTCTGATCCGGACGCTGGTTACTGGCGGTGCCACACCTGAGCTGGAGGGTTTGCTAGCGGAGGAGAATGCCCTGCGTGGGGGTTACAGCACCCCACAGACCCTGGCAAACAGAGACCGCTGCCGTGTCGCTCAACTGGCGCTCTACGACGGGCCCTTCGCAGATCTCGGGGTGAGACTAAAGATGTTAGCAAATCAATAGGGTAAGGTCTGTGTAGCTCAGTGAGTAAAGACGCTGACTATCAACTCGCTGGAGTTGAGAGTTCGAATTGAGGGTGAGCCGAGTAACTCCAGCCTGGTCTCCTAAGCAACCAAATTGGCCCGGTTGCTAAGGAGGGTAGAGTCACATGGGGTTACCTCCCTATACCTCATGTGGTGAGCTGTGCATGGATGCTGCCAGTGGTGGATCAGCAGTTAATGCTCTGGATTATGGACCGAAAGGTCAGGGGTTCAAGCCCCAGCACCGCCAAGATACCACCGTTGGGCCCTCGAGCCTTGACCCTATCTGCTCCAGTGGCGCTATTTCATGGCTGACCCTGCATTCTGACCCCAGCTTAGTTGACAATGACAATAAAGTTGAATCTTAACAGCGGGAAGCCTCCACACGCGCGCTACATCTCCACGGTAACGCGCTCAACAAGTCACGTGATAAGATGCGCGGATTGGCGGTCTCAGATGCGGAGGCAACTGAGATTTGTCCTCCGCCACCCGGATAGAGGCGAGTCACTACTTTGGGAATTGGGCGTTCCAAATTGGGGAAATAATTTGAGATTAGTTGAACTTTTCAGCCATACTAATAAAGCAGTAAGTGAAATTTGACAATCAAAGAATGACCGAAACTTCACGTTTAAAGCGGGAAATCTCACGGCATAAAAGAGATGCTGAACAGAAAATGAGCGACCAGGACAAATGCAGCAGTTCTCCGAAAATGCAGAAATATTTAATGATATTTTGATTTCAATAAAACTGAGAATTACAAAAGTAAACGGCATAAGAAAATCAGTCAGTTATTAAATAATTGCCTCCCAAATGAAGTGCAAATAAATCTGCATTTCAGCAACACACAAAACTACGAATTACAGTCAAACAATGATGCAAAAGAGTGATAAAATCTCTATAAATCCTTAATAACAACTAATGAAATGCCCCAATGAGTTGCTCATGTTCATGTTTGTTTTTCAGGATGGTGGTTGCTATGGTGATTTATTCTGCAAAGCGTTAAAAACATACAACATGTTGTGTTTCGGAATATATCGCTTAAGAGACGCACACCTGGGAGCACCCAGCCAATGCACCAAACGGTGAGCCGCTTGAACGCTACTCTAGCTTTTACAGCACAGCGATTCATTATGCTCTTGTGGGACATCCGTCGTGACGGGCCTGACTGCACTTTCAGTGGTTAATTTACTCATTAGCGTGTTTGTAACAGTCATTTGCATGTGCTTGTTTTCTGGTGATGCATACAATGATGTCATCTGCCACCTGCCAATGGCAGTTGAGTCAAAATACTGTCAGACAATAAATTGTCAACATATTAAGAGATGTCTTTTTTTTACAGATATGTGATTACAAACCCACCATACGGGTTTGAGATGGTGCCTACAGATCTTATCTTCTGTCTGATGCAGTTTGACCACAACGCCGGGCAGACCCGCGCCAACCTGACCACACACTCCACCATCTTCCCCAGCAAAAAGAGCCTGTCCGCCCTCTCTATACCCCCATCGTCCGCGCGTCCCGGTCGCAGCCGGAGCAGAGACCAGCGTGACAAACAGAAGTATGTTCCTCTATAAGCATCTGCCCGTTTGATCTGTGCCACCCGTGCCCATGCCCGTGCCGTGTGTGGTTCAGATTCAGAACTTTTGAGAACTCAGAGAAACCATGTGATGCCACGGATAAGATTGTGACTACAGACTCATCATCACATGGTTTGCCACGTCAAAACGCAAAGTCTGGACTTCAATTTTTGTACTTTATAATATAAATAAATACTTTATACTAGCATAGTTCATGTGTGTTTATCGCTGTTCTCCGTTTACATGACAAACGAGCATGTTTGTGTTGAAGATTAGGAAGTCTTACACGGGTAACACTGTGTTTGAGTTATTCGGTTTGACCATTTTGCACTTAAACTGCACTTTAATCCTACAGTGTCATAACACCCGACCTGACGAGTGCTTGTGTGGTTAATGAACGTTTGCCTTTGTGCTTTTACACTTCAATATGGATGCTGTCTAATCAGGGGTCTGTTCGTATTACTCAGATGTACGGTGATGTTTCACATTATATGATCAATTATAAGAAGAATCTTATATAGGAATATTCTGGGTTCAATACAAGTTAAGCTGTACTGACAGGATTTGTTGATTACCCCCAAAATAACCCCTTTTCCTCCCAATATGGCACGCCCAATGTGCTCGTGGTTGCACAGTGACGTCAATCCGTGCATCTTATCACGTGACTTGTCGAAGCGCGTTGCCATGGAGACGTAGCACGTGTGGAGGCTTCACGCCATCCACCGCGGCATCCACGCACAACTCGCCACGCGCCACACCGAGAGCGAGAACCACCACATTATAGCGACCACGAGGAGGTTACCCCATGTGACTCTACCCTCCCTAGCAACCGGGCCAATTTGGTTGCTATGGAGACCTGGATGGAGTCACTCAGCACGCCCTGGATTCAAACTCTCACCACTCCAGGTGTGATAGCCAGCGTCTTTACCACTGAGCTACTCTAAAAAAAATAATGGCGCCCATTCTGTAAACGCTCATATATATATATATATATATATATATAGACAAGACATGAACAGTACGTGTGTTAAAGGGACAGTTCACCCAAAAATGCTAATTCTCTTATTATTTACTCACCCTCATGATGTCCCAGGTGGGTATGACTTTCTGTCTTCAGCACAACACATTTGAAGAAAAAGAGTAAAATATGTCAGCTCAGGCGGTCCTTATAATGCAACTGGATGGTGACCAGACTTCTGTAGCTCCAAAAATGACAGACAGTCATCATAAACGTCATCCAAACAACTCCAGCGGTTAAATTAATGTCCTCTAAAGTGATACGATTGCTTTTGGTGCAAAAAGAGATCAATATTTATAAAATTATCCCTAATTTATTATTTGATTTATAGATTTCGAGTTAAATAAAAATGACTTGAGGTGTATGAAGCACATGTGCATAAAATAGCCATTAAAGAGACAATTAATCATTGGGCAAATTTTATAATCGTAACGGCCCTAATTTAGAGTTTAAAAAATACTTAAATATTGTGGTCTTTCACACCAAAAGTGATCGTGTTGCTTTAGAGGACATTAATTTAACCGCTGGAGTCGTTTGGATGACGTTTATGCTGACTGTCTGTGATTTCTGGAGCTTCAAAAGTCTGATCACCATCCACTTGCATTATAAGGACCTTCTGAGCTGACACAATTTTCTGTTTTTCTTCAAATGTGTTCTGCTGAAGAAAGTAAGTCATACACAGCTGGGACATCATGAAGGTGAGTAAATAATGAGATTTCATTTTCATGGTTTTCTGTGCAAAGTTATATCCAATTTTACAACTTTGTTGCCATGACGATGAGACACCGTAAACCCTGAAAGTCTAAGATGAACATAAAAAATGACAGCTTAACTTTACAGCTCAAATAATCACGAGTTTTAACATAGGAATGAATGTAAAGTGCTTTTATACAATTATAAGCTTCACTTTTCTGTCTTCTTAAACCATCCAAAAATTGACCCCATTGACTTCCATTGTAAGTGCCTCACTGGAACACACATATTAGCTTTTTTTAGGTGCTCCACATGATGCCACAAATGCTGTCGATTGAGCATCACTTGCATTGAACCCCAGAATATTCCTTTAAATATCGATTAGTTTTAGATGCGTTAAGACTTCATTCACACAATGTCTCATTGAGGCCTGCGTGAAATGCGTGGAAACATGCGCTTTCATGACATCATCGTGAAACAAAGGCAACACGTCACTCACTGTCTGAGTAACTGATGAATTGAACCTCAAAACTTTGTGTTTCCATGGGAACATATTGACGAATGATTGTTTCGTAGCAGTGGTCGCGCAGATCGGACGTCTCGCTAAACGGGAATGACATTTTTTTTTTGCATTTGAAGCATTCCCGGATGTTTAACGCGGGTGTCCTTTTAAAAAAAAAAGTGCTACTTTTGAGCTCAAACGTTTATCACGCAAATAAATTTGATTTTAGGAGCAAGCGTTGAGATCTGTAAAAAAACATTCTGCGAGAATAATGTTTGACGAGCATTTGTAACGAACAGGGCTGGACTGGTATTCTGGCATACCGGGCATTTTCCCGGTGGGCCGACGCACTTTGGGGCCGATCAGGAGCGGACTGGCCATCGAGCAGGCCGCGAAACGGGCCGAGACGAGCTAAAATGTGCCGCCGCGTTATGCAGAAAAGGACAGCGAACGCCCCTCCCTCCTTTTGGGCCAGTTGCTCTGTAAAATCCCGAGCCGATTTCTCTTCCCAGTCCAGCCCTGGTAACGAAGCAAACAGGAATTAGTTTGCGTCTGTTTAATTCATGTTCGTGACTTTAGTAACACGCTCACACCAAAGTTTAAATTCTCTAAATATCAAGCAAGTGTAACATTTTACATTTATATGGTTACAATGAACTAGTGTATGCGATATCTTGAACATGCTGTAATAAAAGTATTTTTTTCTGAAGTGATGTGAAGTCTTTGCCTTTTTAACCTTAGCGGTATTTAAAGCACTTTTCACTGCGTCACACACACACTCACACACACACACTCACACACTCACACACACACACACACACACACACACACACACACACACACACTCATACGCCAATGAGGGCAGAGCTGCCATCCAAGGTGCTATCCTGCCATTGGGAGCAATTTGGGGTTCAGTGTCTTGCCACTTCGGCATGTGGAGTCATGTGGGCCAGGAATCAAACCGCCAACCCTGCGATTAGCGCCCGACCCGCTCTACCACCTGAGCCACAGCCGGCCACTTTCTTTAAAGTGTGACCAGGATGAAGGACGAATCTCAGTTGCCTCCGTGTCTGAGACCGTCAATCCGCGCATCTCATCACGTGACTTGTTGAGTGCGTTACCGTGGAGACGTAGGGCGTGTGGAGGCTTCACGCTATTCTCTGCGGCATCCACGCACAACTCGCCACACGCCCCACCGAGAGCGAGAACCACATTATAGTGACCACGAGGAGGTTACCCAATGTGACTCAACCCTCCCTAGCAACCAGGCCATTTTGGTTGCCTAGGAGACCTGGCTGGAGTCACTCAGCACACCCTGCATTCAAACTCACGACTCCGGGGGTGACAGTCAGCGTCAATACTCGCCGAGCATTAGTTCCCTCATTAATGATGCCCTGTGTTGAGCGGGTGTCGGGCAGCTCAGAAATCGCCAGCTCAGCTCCGCCAACGGGCCGTTCACATCTGATCATCATCGCCATCGGTTTCAGACGCTGATATATGACATCAGCCGAAACCACTCACAGCAGAGACAGGCGGATCCGGTGTGCATATTTAATGACTATCAGAAGAGACATCGGAGGATAAAGTCTCATAATTAATTCATAATTCATTTGAATGTTAAAACTGATCATTTAGTCTCTAAAATCTAATTGGATACGCTTGAGACAAACCAACGTCTGTTTTAAAGCTTGTTGGTTGTTTGCACATTGCATCATTTGGATGCATACAGCTGCATGTCCAGGCGTCACACGGCTGGCAGATGTCAGAGCAATGACAGGCGGCTGTCTATCTCTTAGAACGAGCACGAAACCTTGTCATGGCGATGTCCTCCGAAACATTGAGAGACCCTGTCAAGGTTGCTGTGAGATGTGTTGAGAACGGTTGCAGCTGCTATATTAATGTTCAGTGTTACCCATGACGATGAGCGAGTATGACATCATAACCTGTCAGTTACCTGTCAGGTCTCTTTCACACAGCTCATGAGCAGCTCTAAGGATTGCTCCGGAAGAAAGTGAGCAACTGAATCCCTTCGCGAAAGACCCTTTCATTTGGCTGTTAGCGAAGGGTACACGCGATGGTCACCGCAAGGAAGTCATTCTGTTTATGATCACGTGATCCCGAGGGGCGTGTCCTCGTGATTCGATTCTCTTTTGAAAATGTCATGTGCGTAACCCTCAAGAAGCCGGTATTCAAGTACTTTCCTTATACATTGAATATATGTGTGTACACAACATTTATTACATTTTTTTGGACATTTTTGGAAGTTTTTATTTATTTTTACAAATGCCATTTTGAGTCAAGAACATTAAGAGTTTGGCTCAGGGTTACTCCATGTGCCTTTTCATAAAGATGTCAAAAAAATCTATTAATTTGTTTATTTTCGCACAGTTTAAAGGGGTCCTCTGTTTTATGCTCTTTTTTTTTTTTTTTTTCATCATGACGACAAAATGGGACCTGCATGTTGGTTACTCAACCTGACTTTTATTCGGTGAGCAAAATTTGTTTCAGATATTAATAATATTTTAATTACAAAAATATTGAATTTTTATATATATATATATATATATATATATATATATATATATATATATATATATATATATATATATATATATATATATATATATATATATAATAATAAGATTATTCTGCACTACTGATGCCTTTTTCAAGAATTTCAGCCTTTAATGATACTGATTTGTGTTGTTTATTTATTGATTGATTGATTTATATTTATCTTTTCGTTAAGCCCCAGAAATAAATATCGAAATTACTTTGAACTCAGTAATTGAAAACATTCATTATACTAGAGGTCTAATATTAGTATAAGTCAATAAGTTTTGTGTGAATTGCATTTTTAATGTATTTTTGAATAACTTTGGACAGAAAGAATAAGCGACAAATGCAGCAAGAAGAATACAAGTTTAAATCAATTTCATTTAAAGGACACCTATTATTCCCCTTTTTACAAGATGTAATATAAGTCTCAGGTGTCCCCAGAACGTGTCTGAAGTTTCAGCTCATAATATCCCACGGATCATTTATTATATCATGTTATAAACGCCTCTTTTTGGGTGGAATCAAAAACACGCTAATTCCGTGTGTGTCTCTTTAAATGCAAATGAGCTACTGCTCTCCGCCCCTTTCAGGAAGAGGGCTGCGCCTTTACAGCTCATGCTTCAGTTGATTGATTGATTAGCCTTTATTGTCTCCTGACGGAGAAATTCATCTTGGGCATTCGAGATAGCAGATGCAACACAATATACATAACGCATCCATAATTACCGACACATAATTTACCACCTTAAAAAAAAAAAAAAAAAACACACCCTATTTGTTGTTGTTCAATATTTTTATAGAGAGTGGTACAAATGAAAATGTAAACATATTCAGTCTACAGTTTGGTAACCTGTACCTTCTACCTGAGGGCATTATCTCATACTCACTGTAGAGGACATGATTCGGATCGTTAGTCATTTTTAAACTTTCCTGACCGCCTCTTCAAAAAGCTCATTAAGAGTAGTCGGTGGCACTTGTCCAATTATTTTTCCCGCCCTTTTAATCAATGTTTGGAGCTGTGATTTTAGTTTAACTGACAGGTTACCAAACCAGGCTACAATACCATATCGGACAATAGACTCAATAGCTGCCTTATAAAACAGCAACATAATATCCATGTCAACGCCATGAACTCTTAGTCTTCTCAAAAAATATAGACGCTGACATATTTTTGAGGAAACCTACTCCACATGATGTGACCACTAACTGTTTGTCTACTTGAATTCCTAAATATTTGTATGTTGTTACTTGTTCAATCAATACTCCTTCAATTAGAATAGGTTACTATAGCAACAACAAATCAGAACCGATATGACTGACAGCGTAAATGCCGGAGTTCAGGCCCAAGATAACAGCTCTGAGTCTTGTCTTATAATGGCTTGGAGAACACATGGCAAGGGATCTCTCCAGATCCTCCAAATTCAGACGTCCACGCTGGTGGACTAATCTTCCGATCAAGCCACAGGTATTCTATGGGGACTGGGATGGCCATTTCAGAACCTTGAATTTGTGGTCAATTAACAATTTTTTGTGTTAATTTTGATGTTTATTTTGGATCATTGTCCTGCTGGAATATCCAACCAGGTCCCATTTTTTTTTACCATGTATCCGAACAAGATGTCCAGGACCTTTGGCATAAAAACAGCCCCACAACGTTAATGATCCACCACCTTTCAATATGGCCCCCCTGTGACGGATGATTATGAATTTGGCTTGTGTATTGCCTCATATTTATGTTGTGATGCATACCATAAATATAAAGGAAGCACTTCAAGCCTTTTTACCCTGAATTTTCGGTCTAGTGCAACCGTAAATCAACCTTACGGAGCAAAATCAGTGCTGCAGCCACACGCCACAAACACACTCGCCTGACTGCCGCTGAGAGAGAACCAAGAACCTTTAATTGGGTTCTTAATTGATTTTTGTGTCAAGCATTAGTACCATGATGGATGGCTCTTTTTCTGCAAGCGCTGAACACACACACACACACACACACACACACACACACACACACACACACACACACCATCTCCAGCAGAACAGCCAATAATATGCCCAGCACAACCTTTACTGAACACTGACACCTGAAAAATAAAGGTGTTTGACAGATCACAGCGTGTTATATTGAATGGTTATGAAATAATATCTTTAGGATCTTCTCTCTGTAATTTCTTGTTTAACATTCCTCTGCTGTGTTAATTATGATCATATTAAAAGCTTCAAGAAGAGATGTTTAATTAAAAAACAATATATGATTTTCTGTATAAATACTATTATAATTACTACTACCACCTCCACTACTATTACTACTGCTATTACTGCCTCTAATACCACTACCACTATGATTATTACTCTTACTACCACCACAACGACTACTACCAATACTATTACTACAACTACTACTATTATCTCAGTACTATTACTACGAATATTACAAACACTATGACAATTACTTTTACTATTATTACCTCCACTACTATTAATACTATTACTACTAATACTACTATTACAAACACTGTGACTATTATTATTACTTTTACTACTACTGCTATTACCACCACTACTATTACTACTGCAAATATTACTACTAATATTACTGCCTCTACTACCATTACTGCTACTTATACTATTACTATCACTATGACTATTACTCTTACTACCACCACCAATACTACCACTATCATTACCACTACTACAACTACTACCACCACTACTTCTACTACTTTGACTATTACTCTTACTACCACCACCACCACAAATACTACTACTGCTATTACTGCCACCACCACAACTACTACCACCAATACTTCCACTATCATTAATACTACTACAACTACTACTCTTACTACTATTACTACAACTACTACTATTACCTCCACTACTATTAAAACAAATATTACAAACACTATGACAATTACCATTACTTTTACTACTATTACCTCCACTACTATTAATACTATTACTACTAGTACTACTATTACAAACACTGTGACTATTATTATTACTTTTACTACTACTACAAGAACAAATACTATTACAATTAATACAACTACTACTACCACTACCTCCACTACTATTATTACCAATACTACTATTACAAACACTACTACTGCAACTATTACTACTAATATTACTGCCTCTACTACCATTACTACTACTTATACTATTACTAACACTATGACTATTACTCTTACTACTACTACTACCACCACCATCACCACAACTACTACTACCAATACTACCACTACTCTACTACTCCTACTACTATTACCAATACTACCACTATCATTACTACTACTACAACTACTACCACCACTACTACTACTTGACTATTACTCTTACTACCACTACCACCACTACTACTACTGCTACTACTACCTCCACTACTACTATTACTACTATTAATACTATTACTACTACATACTACTATTCCAAACACTATGACTATTACTATTACTTCTACTGCTACTACAACATTACAAATACTATTACAATTACCATTACTATACTACTACTACCAGTACTATTAATACTATTACTACCAATACTACTATTACAAACACTATGACTATTATTATTACTTTTACTACTACTGCTATTACCACCACTACTATTACTACTGGAACTATTACTACTAATATTACTGCCTCTACTACCATTACTACTACTTATACTATTACTAACACTATGACTATTACTCTTACTACTACTACCACCACCACCACCACAACTACTACTACCAATGCTACCACTACCACCTCCACTACTATTACTACTACCACTATCATTACTACTACTACAACTACTACCACCACTACTACTACGACTATTACTCTTACTACCACTACCACCCCTGCTACTACTACCTTCACTACTACTATTACTACTATTAATACTATTACTACTATTACTACTATTCCAAACACTATGACTATTATTATTACTTTTACTGTTACTACAACAACAAATACTATTACAATTAATACAACTTCTACCAGTACTATTAATACTATTACTACCAATACTACTATTACAAACACTATGACTATTATTATTACTTTTACTACTACTGCTATTACCACCACTACTATTACTACTGGAACTATTACTACTAATATTACTGCCTCTACTACCATTACTACTACTTATACTATTACTACCACTATGACTATTACTCTTACTACCACCACCACCACTACAACTACTACTACCACTACTTCTACTACTATGACTATTACTCTTACTACCACTGCTACTACTAAGACTATTACTCTTACTACCACTACCACCACTGCTACTACTAGCACTACTATTACTACAACTACTACTACTATTACCTCACTACTATTACTACGAATATTACAAACACTATGACAATTACCATTACTTTTACTACTACTACCACCACTACTACTATTACTACAACTGTTACTACTACTACTATTACAAACACTATGACTATTATTATTAATTTTACTACTACTGCTATTACCACCACTACTATTACTACTGCAACTATTACTACTAATATTACTGCCTCTACTACCATTACTGCTACTTATACTATTACTACCACTATGACTATTACTACTACTACCACCACCACCACAACTACTACTACCATCTCCACTACTATTACAATGAATATTACAAACACTATGACAATTACCATTACTTTTACTACTACCACCACTACTACTATTACTACAACTGTTACTACTAATACTACTATTACAAACACTATGACTATTATTATTACTTTTACTACTACTGCTACAACAACAATTACTATTACAATTAATACAACTTCTACAACTACTACTACCACTACCACTACTATTACTACCAATACTACTATTACCTCCATTACTATTACTACTGCAACGCAACCAAAGTGAGATGCTCCAAAAGCGTCCTTCTGAAGCAGATGTTCATTACCGCATCCATAGAAAAGCCCTTATAATAAATCTCTCTCACACAGGCTGACAAATTCAGTTGAACTGTAGGTCAGTGATTGACATGTACAATGGTATGGAAATAAACAATGTATAGCCTTATAAAGCCATTTTTTACTCATCTGCCAAAATAATGTAATG
The DNA here is from genome assembly GCF_025860055.1 of Xyrauchen texanus. Lineage (NCBI taxonomy): Eukaryota > Metazoa > Chordata > Actinopteri > Cypriniformes > Catostomidae > Xyrauchen > Xyrauchen texanus. The sequence goes on from NC_068315.1 coordinate 1,592,465, forward strand.
CTTTTTCATTTTATTATATTAATATTTATTTAATCCATATATATATACAGTGAGGAAAATAAGTATTTGAACACCCTGCTATTTTGCAAGTTCTCCCACTTGGAAATCATGGAGGGGTCTGAAATTGTCATCGTAGGTGCATGTCCACTGTGAGAGACATAATCTAAAAAAAATCCAGAAATCACAATGTATGATTTTTTAACTATTTATTTGTATGATACAGCTGCAAATAAGTATTTGAACACCTGTCTATCAGCTAGAATTCTGACCCTCAAAGACCTGTTAGTCTGCCTTTAAAATGTCCACCTCCACTCCATTTATTATCCTAAATTAGATGCACCTGTTTGAGGTCGTTAGCTGCATAAAGACACCTGTCCACCCCATACAATCAGTAAGAATCCAACTACTAACATGGCCAAGACCAAAGAGCTGTCCAAAGACACCAGAGACAAAATTGCACACCTCCACAAGGCTGGAAAGGGCTACGGGGAAATTGCCAAGCAGCTTGGTGAAAAAAGGTCCACTGTTGGAGCAATCATTAGAAAATGGAAGAAGCTAAACATGACTGTCAATCTCCCTCGGACTGGGGCTCCATGCAAGATCTCACCTCGTGAGGTCTCAGTGATCCTAAGAAAGGTGAGATATCAGCCCAGAACTACACGGGAGGAGCTGGTCAATGACCTGAAAAGAGCTGGGACCACCGTTTCCAAGGTTACTGTTGGTAATACACTAAGACGTCATGGTTTGAAATCATGCATGGCACGGAAGGTTCCCCTGCTTAAACCAGCACATGTCAAGGCCCGTCTTAAGTTTGCCAATGACCATTTGGATGATCCAGAGGAGTCATGGGAGAAAGTCATGTGGTCAGATGAGACCAAAATAGAACTTTTTGGTCATAATTCCACTAACCGTGTTTGGAAGAAGAATGATGAGTACCATCCCAAGAACACCATCCCTACTGTGAAGCATGGGGGTGGTAGCATCATGCTTTGGGGGTGTTTTTCTGCACATGGGACAGGGCTGACTGCACTGTATTAAGGAGAGGATGACCGGGGCCATGTATTGCGAGATTTTGGGGAACAACCTCCTTCCCTCAGTTAGAGCATTGAAGATGGGTCGAGGCTGGGTCTTCCAACATGACAATGACCCGAAGCACACAGCCAGGATAACCAAGGAGTGGCTCTGTAAGAAGCATATCAAGGTTCTGGCGTGGCCTAGCCAGTCTCCAGACCTAAACCCAATAGAGAATCTTTGGAGGGAGCTCAAACTCCGTGTTTCTCAGTGACAGCCCAGAAACCTGACTGATCTAGAGAAGATCTGTGTGGAGGAGTGGGCCAAAATCCCTCCTGCAGTGTGTGCAAACCTGGTGAAAAACTACAGGAAACGTTTGACCTCTGTAATTGCAAACAAAGGCTACTGTACCAAATATTAACATTGATTTTCTCAGGTGTTCAAATACTTATTTGCAGCTGTATCATACAAATAAATAGTTAAAAAATCATACATTGTGATTTCTGGATTTTGTTTTTAGATTATGTCTCTCACAGTGGACATGCACCTACGATGATAATTTCAGACCCTCCATGATTTCTAAGTGGGAGAACTTGCAAAATAGCAGGGTGTTCAAATACTTATTTTCCTCACTGTATATATATATATATATAGAGAGAGAGAGTGATTAAGTGTCATGTGAGGGGCTCTCAGCGAATATTTATAAATGCAATTAATTATATTCAATTGCTAATTTAATAACCGGTCCCAGTTTTACCATTCACATCATGCATCTGCTTCTGCTTCTCGGTTATGAGTTGAGTTAATGAGTTGCATAAGTTTAGGAGTCTTGAATCTTGATCCCGGTCTCAGTGTTGCACTCACTTCATCTCAACCAGGGCACAGAGGCTCACCGTAACAGTCTCTTTAAATATCACTTTGATTCAGAACATATTGGTTTTTCAATATCCTTTATCCTAGCATAAGACAGTCCAGATCTGACCTGACAACGAACCCCAAGAGGTGGATCAACTACTGAAAGCGGAGACTGTATGGAATGTTTCTGGAAGTGTACTGAACTGAAAATTGCTGGTCTAAGCCGGTCTGTTCAGCTGGGCTGTCCAGGAATATCCTGGAGACAGACGTGTGTGTGTGTGTGTGTGTGTGTGTGTGTGTGTGTGTGTGTACAGGAGCGGTTGAGCATCATCTGGTCACCCTCAGTCACTTCCATGTGTCCAAACGGACTGACAGGTTTCATTAGCACTGGTCTGGGAACAGTTATTACACTGATAAAACCAGATCACCGCAGAGGAAATTGAATTCTGGAGGACATCAGTTCTCAGGGAGAGAGCCAAGATGTCAGACGAGAGGCAGAATGAATGTGAAAGCTATTTCTGCAATCTACGAAAGCGGAATGAGAGCAGGACAAACTGCAGCTCTGCGATAAGAAAACTCGGAAAAGCCTGATCCGGCTGATGCGGAAGGGAAAACTGATGCTGAGAATTCTTGGTCTGTTTAACTCTGTTGACTTTTATCTACAGTATTTAAATGTAACTTTGTGCCTATTTACTAAGTGAATCATTTTGTCCGATTCAGTGAATCTATTTTTATCCAACTCATTTACATGAAGCATGTTCATAAGTGAACTGTTCTATCCTTTTCTAAAATACGCATTTACATAAACCGTCTGAACGAACCATTTATACATTTCAAATTCCATCAAATGTACTGAAATGTGTAAATCTTGAAAATAGTCTTAAAATAAATAAAAAATAAATCAATTATAATATTTCAGTGTAAAATAATTTATACTTTTTTTTCTTCATTTTTCTATTTAAATACTTCATTTTATTTTGTATGTATTATTTAAATGTTTATAAATATCTAAATATTTAATATATCTGTCTGTCTGTCTCTCTAACTAACTATTTGTCTGTCTGTCTCTATACCTGTCTGTCTGTCTCTGTAACTGTCTGTCTCTGTATCTATCTGTCTGTCTCTGTAACTATCTGTCTGTCTGTCTCTGTATCTGTCTGTCTGTCTGTCTCTCTAACTAACTATCTGTCTGTCTCTGTAACTGTCTGTATCTATCTGTCTGTCTCTGTAACTATCTGTCTGTCTGTCTGTCTGTCTCTGTAACTAACTATCTGTCTGTCTGTCTCTGTGTCTGTCTGTCTGTCTCTGTAACTAACTATCTGTCTGTCTCTGTATCTGTCTGTCTGTATGTCTCTGTAACTGTCTGTCTCTGTAACTAACTATCTGTCTGTCTGTCTCTCTCTGTACCTGTCTGTCGGTCTCTGTATCTATCTGTCGGTCTCTGTATCTGTCTGTCTGTCTGTCTGTCTCTGTAACTAACTATTTGTCTGTCTGTCTCTATACCTGTCTGTCTCTGTATCTGTCTGTCTCTGTAACTATCTGTCTGTCTGTCTCTGTGTCTGTCTGTCTGTCTGTCTGTCTGTCTCTGTAACTAACTATCTGTCTGTCTGTCTCTGTATCTGTCTGTCTCTGTAACTATCTGTCTGTCTGTCTCTGTGTCTGTCTGTCTGTCTCTGTATCTGTCTGTCTCTGTAACTATCTGTCTGTCTGTCTCTGTGTCTGTCTGTCTGTCTGTCTGTCTCTGTAACTAACTATTTGTCTGTCTGTCTCTGTCTGTCTGTCTGTCTCTGTAACTAACTATTTGTCTGTCTGTCTCTATACCTGTCTGTCTCTGTATCTGTCTGTCTCTGTAACTATCTGTCTGTCTGTCTCTGTGTCTGTCTGTCTGTCTGTCTCTGTAACTAACTATCTGTCTGTCTGTCTCTGTGTCTGTCTGTCTGTCTCTGTAACTAACTATCTGTCTGTCTCTGTATCTGTCTGTCTGTCTCTGTCTGTCTGTCTGTCTCTGTAACTAACTGTCTGTCTGTCTCTCTCTGTACCTGTCTGTCGGTCTCTGTATCTATCTGTCGGTCTCTGTATCTATCTGTCTGTCTGTCTGTCTCTGTAACTAACTATTTGTCTGTCTGTCTCTATACCTGTCTGTCTGTCTCTGTAACTGTCTGTCTCTGTATCTATCTGTCTGTCTCTGTAACTATCTGTCTGTCTGTCTCTGTGTCTGTCTGTCTGTCTGTCTGTCTCTGTAACTAACTATCTGTCTGTCTGTCTCTGTATCTGTCTGTCTCTCTAACTAACTATCTGTCTGTCTCTGTAACTGTCTGTATCTATCTGTCTGTCTCTGTAACTATCTGTCTGTCTGTCTCTGTAACTAACTATCTGTCTGTCTCTGTGTCTGTCTGTCTGTCTCTGTAACTAACTATCTGTCTGTCTCTGTATCTGTCTGTCTGTCTCTGTCTCTGTCTGTCTGTATGTCTCTGTAACTGTCTGTCTCTGTAACTAACTATCTGTCTGCCTGTCTCTCTCTGTACCTGTCTGTCGGTCTCTGTATCTATCTGTCGGTCTCTGTATCTATCTGTCTGTCTGTCTGTCTCTGTAACTAACTATCTGTCTGTCTGTCTGTCTGTCTCTGTATCTGTCTGTCTGTCTCTGTAGCTATCGGTCTGTCTGTCTGTCTCTGTATCTATCTGTCTGTCTGTCTCTGTGTCTGTCTGTCTGTCTGTCTGTGTCTCTATCTGTCTGTCTGTCTCTGTATCGATCTGTCTGTCTGTCTGTCTGTCTCTGTATCTGTCTGTCTGTCTCTGTAGCTATCGGTCTGTCTGTCTGTCTCTGTATCTATCTGTCTGTCTGTCTCTGTGTCTGTCTGTCTGTCTGTCTGTGTCTCTATCTGTCTGTCTGTCTCTGTATCGATCTGTCTGTCTGTCTGTGTCTCTATCTGTCTGTCTGTATCGATCTGTCTGTCTGAAGCGATTCCCTTAAATTGATTTTCTTCCAAAAACGACATGTAAATTAGTTAGTTACAAATCAATTCAAAGATTCACTGATATAAACTGTCTGAACGAACCGATTTAATAAAATGAAATGGCGGGGTCTGGGTATCTCAGCGAGTATTGACGCTGACTATCACACATGGAGTCGCGAGTTCGAATCCAGGGCGTGCTCGGTGACTCCGGTCAGGTCTCTTAGGCAACCAAATTTTCCCGGTTGCTAGGGAGGGTAGAGTCACATGGGGTAACCTCCTCGTGGTCGCCATAATGTGGTTCTTGCTCTCGGTGGGGCGTGTGGTGAGTTGTGCGTGGATGCCGCGGAGAACAGCGTGAAGCCTCCACACGCGCTACATCTACACGGTAACGCACTCAACAAGTCACGTGATAAGATGCGCGGATTGACGGTCTCAGACGCGGAGGCAACTGAGATTCGTCCTCCGCCACCCGGATTGAGGCGAGTCATTACGCCACCATGAGGACTTGGAGCACATTGGGAATTGGGCGTTCCGAATTGGAACGGCCAATGGTTGAAAATGGTTTAGGTGGGCGTGTTTGAATACTCCCTCGTCTCTATCTCAGGGACAAATGTTGCATTTTGTGATGCTACAGTACTACTCGCTGGAAAATGTAGCTTGTTACTGGAAAAGTTATGTCTGTCTGTCTGTATACTTCTTGTTAGTCACTCACCAACACTGGGACAAACTCACCATATCAGACATATCAGGTGACGCCGGTCACAACGTCCAAACAGGAAGAATTAATTCACTCACATGTGATTGGTTCGTTCGTTCCTTCAATTGCTGTGTAATGATGTCTGTGATTATGATGACTGGTTTTTGCAGGGTGATTACGCCGAACTCCTCCATATGGACCGCACACTTCATGTGTGACCTGAACTCCTCAGAACAGATGAGTAATGGTAGTAATTAGTGAATTTTCCTGGCAGTAAATTTAGTCTAAATGGGAATGAATGGCTCATTATCTTAATTACCAGTGCTCTAATATCGTAGTAGTAATTGCAGTGGTGTGACCCGCCGCTCACTGGTGCTCTTTTCAAACAGCTCACTTAATCATCAGCGAGAAAGATGGTAATACAAGATCACAGCATGGGAAATGTGTTGCCACCATGAGTCTAGTCTAAACCCCAGACGACATGTTAGGAACAGTCAACAAACTGATGAACACTGCATTCAAATGGCAAGTGCTACACAGTCTGTAGCAGGGATGGGGCCAGAAGGGCTGCACGGGGTGGCCTAAAAATGAGCTTTGACACCCCACTTGCCAACCCAACTCAGACCCACTCGCCTCCTGGAGATGGTGCACAATGGCTGAACCCGTCCGTGTCGCACGTGGTCCGTAGCAATGTTCCGCCTGTGTCTGGGAGGACACAACGTTCCTCCTCAGTAGACAAATACCACTTAGAACACCATATCAACCATCTAGAACAGCATATCAAGTGCCTAGCAACCATCTAGAAACCAAATGAACTGCCAAGCAACCACCTGTAACACCATATAAACCATCTAGAAACCAAATGAACTGCCTAGCAACCACCTATGACACCATACCAACCATCTAGCAACCATCTGTAAACCAAATTAACTGCCTAGCAACCACATGTGACACCATATCAACCATCTAGAACAGCATAACTAGTACCTGGCAACCATCTAAAAACCAAATGAACTGCCTAGCAACCACCTGTGACACCATATAAACCACCTAGAAACCATCTAGAAACCAAATGAATGCCTAGCAACCACCTAGAAACCAAATTAACTGCTTAGCAACCACCTATGACACCATAGCAACCATCTATAAACCAAATGAACTGCCTAGCAACCACATGTGACACCATATCAACCATCTAGAACAGCATATCAAGTGCCTAGCAACCATCTAGAAACCAAATAAACTGCCTAGCAACCACCTGTGACACCATATCAACCACCTATAAACCATCTAGAAACCAAATAAACTGCCTAGCAACCACCTATGACACCATACCAACCATCTATAAACCAAATGAACTGCCAAGCAAGCACCTGTGAAACAATGTAAACCACCTTGCAACCATCTAGAAACCACATGTGAAACAATATCAACCATCTAGAACAGCATATCAAGTGCCTAGAAACCATCAAGAAACAAAATAAACTGCCTAGCAACCACCTGTGACACCATATCAACCATCTAGAAACCAAATTAACTTCCTAGCAATCACGTGTGACACCATATAAACCATCTAGCAACCATCTAGAAACCAAATGAACTGCCTAGCAACCTCCTGTGACACCATATAAACCACCTAGCAACCATCCAGAAACAAAATGAACTGACTAGCAACCACTTATGACACCATACCAACCATCTAGCAACCAAATGAACTGCCTAGCAACCACATGTGACACCATATCAACCACCTAGCAACCATCTAGATCAGTGTATCAATGGTGTAGCAACTAACTAGAACATATTAATGCCTTGCAACAACCTTTAAAACTATCAACCTCTTAGCTTGTGTGTGTGTGTGTGTGCGCGTGTGTGCGTGCGTGTGTGTGTGTGTGTGTGTGTCTGTGTCTGTGTCTGTGTGTGTGTGTGTGTGTCTGTGTCTGTATCTGTGTGTGTGTGTGTTTAGATGGAGGGCGAGCTGATATTCAGCCGTTCCCCGTGTTTGTGCATGTAAGCTTAAAATAATATTAACTCTATATTAATCCATTTCAATATGCATTTTTATATTTGTTTGGTATCCGTGTAATAAGCATCATTTATAGTCAGATTTTCATTTGGCATACAGAAGTTGAAATTAATCCATTTAAATATTTCAAACACTTTAATTACTTTGAGATGTATACATTTGAAATCCCATCAAATGAACTGAAATGTGTAAATCTTGAAAATAGTCTTAAAATAAATAATAATATTTCAGTGTAAAATAATTTATTAAAATAATTTTCAAATTTTTCTATTTAAATACTTCAACATTTTATTTTGTATGTATTATTTCAATGTTTATAAATATCTAAATATTTAATATATCTGTCTGTCTGTCTGTCATCTATCTATATGTCTATCTGTCTGTCTGTCTGTCTCTATCTATTTGTCTGTCTGTCTATCTGTCTGTCTGTCATCTATCTATATGTCTATCTGTCTGTCTGTCTCTATCTATTTGTCTGTCTGTCTATCTGTCTGTCTGTCATCTATCTATATGTCTATCTGTCTGTCTGTCTGTCTCTATCTATTTATCTGTCTGTCTATCTGTCTGTCTGTCATCTATCTATATGTCTATCTGTCTGTCTGTCTGTCTGTCTCTATCTATTTGTCTGTCTGTCTATCTGTCTGTCTGTCATCTATTTATATGTCTATCTGTCTGTCTGTCTGTCTCTATCTATTTATCTGTCTGTCTATCTGTCTGTCTGTCATCTATCTATATGTCTATCTGTCTGTCTCTGTCTCTATCTATTTGTCTGTCTGTCTATCTGTCTGTCTGTCATCTATCTATATGTCTATCTGTCTGTCTCTATCTATTTGTCTGTCTGTCTATCTGTCTGTCTGTCATCTATCTATATGTCTATCTGTCTGTCTGTATCTATTTGTCTGTCTGTCATCTATCTATCTATCTTCCTGTCTTATCTATCTATCTATCTGTCTCTATCTGTCTGTGTGTCTATATATCTGTCTGTCTGTCTATCTATCTATCTGTCTTCCTGTCTTTTCTATCTATCTGTCTCTCTGTCTGTGTGTCTATATATCTATCTATCTATCTATCTATCTATCTATCTATCTATCTGTCTGTCTATCTGTCTGTCTGTCTGTCTGTCTGTCTGTCTGTCTGTCTGTCATTTCTCTATCATCTATATGTCTGTCTGTCTCCACACACACACACACACACACACACAGACAAGTGCTGTTAGCGAGCACCTATGAAGGTAACGGTACACAAGGGGGTGGGTGGCCAGCGCCACGCCCGACCGCCTTTGTCTCAGGTCGCCAGGTTTGTAGTGTAGCACGCTAACTGCTACACTACCACTCCCCCAAAACTTTTGACTGGTATAACTGCTGATCTCCTTGGATTTTCATGCACAACAGACACTATAGTCTCTAGAGTTTACTCAGAATGGTGCCAAAAACAAAAAACATACAGTCAGCGGCAGGTCTGTGGACAGAAACACATTGTTGATGAAAAAGGTCAACGGGCCAGACAGGTTTGAGCTGACAGAAAGGCTACAGTAACTCAGATAACCACTCTGTACATTTGTAGTGTGCAGAATAGCATCTAAGAATGCAAACGCATCGAACCTTGAGGCGAATGGGCTACGACAGCAGAAGACCATATTGGGAACTATTTTTAGGACCATACTGTTCCTAATAAAGTTCTAGGTGAGTGTATATTTGATTAATAAATCTTTAATTACAGTTTCTAATGCAACTTCTTCCTTTATTACATGCTCAAGACTGTCACACCTCCGTGATATTTTTACTTTTTAAATTAAATAAAAAAAATAAAATTCAATCACAGAAGTGGAGTGCAAGTCACTTGATTCATGAAATGCATTTTTATTGTTTTTTTATTTGTATTTGTTATTTTATAAAATACTGTCTTTCCCTCTCTTTTCTTTCATGATTAAGTTTCTTTACATTCACTAAATGCAGCATATGAGCGTGTTGTTGACGTCTGTGAGGTTATACGCCAGTGCTAATAAACAACGAGCTGATCCCAGAATCTTCTGTACGTTTGTGCTGACAGTATGAATAAAGTGTTTTTGCTGCGGTTTGAAGATGCATCGCAGCACCCGAGAGAGATCCGTTATTACCCTTAAGAGAGCAGCAACTCAATTAGTCTAACGAGGGCCAACGATAATTAAACAGAACACAGCAAAACCCGTCTCTGTGGATAACAGGACGCTGTATTAGAGAGTAACTGAGCAATGAACGAGAGCGAGACAAACATGAACTGTGTATTAGTGTGTGTGTGTGTATGTGTGTGTGAGTTTATGTCTGTGTGTGTATATTTGTGTGAGTGTGTTTGTGAGTGTGTGTGTGTGTATTTGTGTATGTGTGTGTGTGTATATGTGTGTGTGTGTGTGTATATGTGTGTGAGAGTGTGTGTGTGTGTATGTATGTGTGTGTGTGTGGTGTGTGTGTGTGTGTGTGTGTATGTGTGTGAGGTGTGTGTGTGTGTGTATGTATGTGTGTGTGTGTGGTGTGTATGTGTGTGTGTGTGTGTGTTGGGGTGTGTGTGAGTGAGAGTGTGTGTGTGTTGGGGTGTGTGTGAGTGAGAGTGTGTTGGGGTGTGTGTGAGTGAGAGTGTGTGTGTGTTGGGGTGTGTGTGAGTGAGAGTGTGTTTGAGTGTGTGTGTGTGTGTGTGTGTGTTGGGGTGTGTGTATGTATGTATGTGTGTGTATGTGTGTGTGTGTGTGTGTGTTGGGGTGTGTGTATGTATGTATGTGTGTGTGTGTATGTGTGTTGGGGTGGGTGTGTGTGTGTGTGTGTTGGGGTGTGTGTGTGTGTGTATGTTGGGGTGTGTGTGTGTTGGGGTGTGTGTGAGTGAGAGTGTGTGTGTTTGAGTTTGTGTGTGTGTGTGTTGTGTGTGTGTGTGTGTGTGTGTGTGTGTGTGTGTGTGTGTGTGTGTGTGTGTGTGTGTGTTCAGAATATATGGATGTATCGTCACCTTCCGGCACTTTGATGTCACAGTGGTTGATTTTTATTAGAATGAACCGATTTCAGCTTTTTTATTTTTGTTAAATGAAGATTTTATTAAAAATGACTGAAACTTTTCACCAGACCTTTTTCATTTATTGTTCTTATTGTCAAAACAAAGAGTTAAATACACAAAAACCCTTTCAATACTGACAAAACGCACATTAAAAGTAGTTCATACACACCGAACACTGTAATCCAAGTCTTCTGAAATTTAAGTCGTTATTCACTGAATAAATTGGATTAACTAGCCGCTAAAAGTTCATCAAGACAAAAATAGAAGTAAAAATAAAGTCTGCATCATGTAATGGATAATTTAGGCTAATAGTTTAACGGGTTTTATCAGGAACATGATCTGGTTAAACATCCCTCTTGAAGCACATCTTCTCTTTCGGGACTCATTAAGAAACACAATCATTGATCTCTAACTCACAAACACATCCTCTCACGCCCTTCCACAAGCTCTGCCAACATAATTAGTGCTAATTAAAAGGTTTCCAGCACGGCCACGTGTGTGTGTGTGTGTGTGTGTGTGTGTGTGGTGGTGGTGGTGTGTGTGTGTGTGTGTTTCTCTCTCGAACGATCTTACAGGTGTGTGTGTTCATCAGTTGAACTTCTGCTCTGCCAAGATCGTTTATTATATTTGTTAACGCAGAAGTTGAATAAACTGGTGGAGATCAGACAGTATTACAGGATGTAAATGTTAATGTTAAAACTATAAGTGATAATAGTGATAATGAATTATATGTTTCCCAGCTAATCAAATGTATTAAATGACTCGTGCATTCACCACTTGGGATGGACTGATTCTCCACACCACTTATATTCAGTAAATTGGATTTGCAAGGTTAGAGTGTCAATGGAGATCAAACATGTGTGAGGTGTGAATGGCCACATGCTAATTCAATTCAATCCTCAAAGGCTTGTTTCACTTTCACCCATTTCAGTGTACTCCGTTTCCCGAACAAATGATTCTTTTGAATCTACATCACGAAACATACGGCGTGACCAGTGTACTCCGATTCCCGAACAAATGATTCTTTTGAACTGGTTCTTTTGAATCTACAGCGCAAAACATACAACGTGACCAGTGTACTCGATTCCGAACAAATGATTCTTTTGAACTGGTTCTTTTGAATCTACAGCGTGAAACATACAACGTGACCAGTGTACTCCGATTCCCGAACAAATGATTCTTTTGAACCGGTTCTTTTGAATCTACAGCGCAAAACATACAAGTGACCAGTGTACTCCGATTCACTAACAAATGATTCTTTTGAACCGGTTCTTTTGAATCTACAGCGCGAAACATACAGCGTGACCAGTGTACTCCGATTCCCAAACAAATGATTCTTTTGAACCGGTTCTTTTGAATCTACAGCGCGAAACATACAGCGTGACCAGTGTACTCCGATTCCCAAACAAATGAATCTTTTGAACCGGTTCAAAAGAATCTACAGCGCGAAACATACAGCGTGACCAGTGTACTCCGATTCCCGAACAAATGATTCTTTTGAACCGGTTCTTTTGAATCTACAACGCAAAACATACAAGTGACCAGTGTACTCCGATTCACTAACAAATGATTCTTTTGAACTGGTTCTTTTGAATCTACAGCGTGAAACATACAACGTGACCAGTGTACTCCGATTCCCAAACAAATGAATCTTTTGAACCGGTTCAAAAGAATCTACAGCGCGAAACATACAGCGTGACCAGTGTAGTCCGATTCCCGAACAAATGATTCTTTTGAACCGGTTCAAAAGAATCTACAGCACGAAACATACAGCGTGACCAGTGTACTCCGATTACCGAGTAAGTGCTGATTTCGGCTGACCCTTGTGTGACTCTAGTTCTATTCATCTCTGTTTTTAAAAGGCACAAAGCATCGTTCAGTCGCGACGAATGAAATACATCTCGAAGAAAAAACACATGGCCTCTCTCTCCTAACCGGCCCTGTGTGGCAGACATTGATTTGACATGAGACTGGCGTGTTTGTTGAGTGACTGGGCATGACTGTGTTCATGTGACAGGAGTTAAGGGTCTCTGACAGTATTGAGAGGAGAGACCGTGACGTCCGACCCTCCGCTGGTATTCCACTATCTTAAAAACAGCAAGCCACGTTAGGGAGGGCGAGTCGGATCCCGTTCATCATACAGCTGTGGGACTCCAGCACTGTCAACATCATTAGACATCACTTCCATTAGCTGAAGCGGTCTGTGAAGGCTCTTTATAATGTAATGATCCTGAGTAGGACGTGACACGCTGTCTGGAGTGTCAAACAGATTAAACGCTGCAGTGCAATTATTTCTTTATTTATAAATAGACATCTAGTTTATTAGCACCTTCAGTGGCAGCACTTATGAGGTGATTTGTAGATGTGCTGAAGTGAGCCTCATTGAACACATGAGATTTATAGTCGAGCATTGCACAACATGAAAAAACCTTTATTTACTTTCTTAAATCTTGCCATTTGCAGTACACAGTGTGCATGTGCAACACTCTCACGATCCACACACAACTCACCACATGCCCCATTGAGAGTGAGAACCACAAATCACCACCACCACGAGGAGGTTAACCCATGTGACTCTATCCTCCCTAGCAACCGGGCCAGTTTGGTTGCTAAGGAGACCAGGCTGGAGTCACTCAGCACGCCCTGGATTCAAACTCGCGACTCCATATGTGTTAGTCAGCGTCAATACTTGCTGAGATACCCAGACCCCACAGTTTTACATTTTGATTGATTAGCATTTTGGCCCGATAACAAGATTATATTTTAATGAGGAACTGAATAAAAAGCTTTAACACGTACGTACAATACGTGCATAATTTACGTTAATTTATACCGACTGATCTCAGATCAGAAGACTCAGTAAAGGGTTAAACATTCGCCGAGTCTTGTAACAAAACAACATAGCGCTGATCACAGCGGAGTTTGTCTTTAGGAGAAAAGCCAATTAAATTACATCTGGTAAGAAACCAAATTAAGCTTTTAAACCGAAACCTGTTTGAGTCTAAAGATTAGAGACTCTAGTTTCATTCAATATGCCATTTCGACACAATATGCCTAAATTATTAGCCTAAAATCTGAATTATTTATGCTCATTTCTGATTGATAAAATGCTTCAGCACTGGCTGTCACTCTGTGAACATTGAGATTACATTGTAACAAAAGTCAAATCACGTCAAATAATATTTATTTGTATAGTTTTTGTGCTTTTCTCAATACACATTGTTCCAAAGTTGCTTTACAGAACATCAGCTGTAATGTCTATAAAGACTCAAAACATCCTGGTTACTTGTGTAACCTCCGTTCCCTGATGGAGGGAACGAGACGTTGTGTCGATGTAGTGACACTAGGGGTCACTCTTGGGAGCCCGAGACACCTCTGATCTTTGATAAAAGGCCAATGGAAATTGGCGATTGGTATTTGCATGCCACTCCCCCGAACATACGGGTATAAAGGAGCTGGCATGCGAACCGCTCATTCAGGTTTTGTGCCGAGGAGCCGAGAGAAGGTCCCGGACATTTCAGCGGGTAGTCCAGCATTGTGGCAGGAGGGACACAACGTCTCGTTCCCTCCATCTGGGAACGGAGATTTCACAAGTAACCAGGACATTCCCTATCGGTCACTTACTTGACGTTGTGTCGATGTAGTGACACTAGGGGTACGTATACGAAACCCCACAACTAGCTGGCGGTGCGAGACAGGCAGGCTACTGTGTGCCTCATAGCCAGTGCACCGGGCCGACACATAACCTCCCCCAACGCTGTTATGTGTCGAACGGCCCTTCGAGGACAAGTCGACTGCCCAAAAAATATGGACAGGCTAGCCCAGTTTTTTCTCTCCCCCAAAAACGTGACATTTGTCAACGGACTGGGACCACCAGTGTCTACATCAGGGGGGTTTCACTCCCAAGGGGAAGACACCGTGGAGGCCACACCCCAACCAGAGGGGGCGGAGGGGGTATTCTGAGTGCCCCGCTAATGAATGCAAGCCGCGACATTGCAAGACGCTTCCGTGTGTGCCGCTCTTTTAGGTTTCATACTCTTTTAGAATATACTCCTTTAGTGAATCTGCCGAAGCGCCCAGGGGCGATCTCTGCAGTGCACCACTGCGGGGGGGGGGGGGGGGGGTTGATATGCGCCGTAGATCCCGCTGATATGCGCCGTAGATCTGTAGATCCCGCTGATATGCGGCGTAGATCCAGCAGAGGTGAATGTAAGCCGTGAGAATTCAGCTCAGTGAACATCGACCACTCTGCTCCGAAGAGAAAATCTGAATGAGCGGTTCACTCGCCAGCTCCTTTATACCCGTATGTTCGGGGGAGTGGCATGCAAATACCACTCACCAATTTCCATTGGCCTTTTATCAAGACCAGAGGTGTCTCAGGCTCCAAAGAGTGACAAGGGAACAAAACAAACAGGTACAACAGACTGACAAGAGTGCGAGACTGCAAAACCTAGAACGCTGAAACAATATGGGTGACAAACATGAGACGCGAGGGAGAATATATAGGGAGAGTAATAGGGAACAGGTGAGGGT
>NC_068315.1:1612560-1647560 GCF_025860055.1 Xyrauchen texanus
TGACCTCCGCTCTGTGCAGTATCGATATTCCCTCTCCTCCACATGGAATCGTTTGTCCTGATTACCGCCGGATTTTCAAACTGTCATCTTGTGGCTGCTTAATCGATGTTGTTCAAGTGTGTTTAATTATTTGGCAGTGCTAACAGGATTTGTCTTTGTGCGTGTCTCTCCTTATGCCCTGTTCACACACACACACACACACACACACACAGGTGCAGCTAACATTATGAGGAATCTCCATAGACATAATGGTTTTTATATTGTACAAACTTTATATTCTATCCCCTAAACCTAACCCTACCCCTAAACCTAACCCTCACAGAAAACTTTCAGCATTTTTACATTTTCAATAAAACATAATTTAATATGTTTTTTTAAACTATTTAAATTATGGGGACACTAGAAATGTCCTCATAAACCACATTTATAGAATAATACCCTTTTAATTACCAGTTTATATCCTAAACAATTGTCCTTGTAAACCACATAAACATGCCCCCACACACACACTCTCTCTCTCTCTCTCTCTCTCTCTCTCTCTCTCTCTCAGACACACACACACACACACACACACACTCTCTCTCTCTCTCTCTCTCAGACACACACACACACACACACACACACACACACACGCAAACGCTGACACACGCGTGCTGACACACACACACACACACACACACACACACACACACACACACACACACACACACACTCTCTGACACACACACTCTCTGACACACACACACACACTCTCTGACACACACACACTCTCTGAAACACACACACACACTCTCTGACACACACACACTCTCTGACACACACACACTCTCTGAAACACACACACACACTCTCTGACACACACACACTCTCACACTTTGGCTGTGAGGGATAAATGAGCTGTACTGCAGTTTAAAGTGTTTTTGGATCGTTCCATGGACAAAACAATGATAAAATATCTGTCCAAGGACATTCAGTATACAAAGATCTCCAGCCAGCATGAGTTGCAGAAAATCAGATGTGATCGAGGTGCTTTTTATAGCTTTATACCGTGCGTGCCATTGAAGAGATGGCAAGTCTATCCCTCACCGCCTCGTTGTTCCCAATAAAACTCAAAGATGGAGCTAGCATGAATAAGGTCTATAGTGCTCTAAAAGGAAATGCGATATGAAAAGCACATTCTCTAAAGCAACCGTGTCATTTGGTGTCAATTCTATGACACTTGTCTCACGTGTCAGCTTGCATGTTTGGCTGGTGAGTCCTAGAACGTGGCACGTGAGAGTCCGTTTACAAAAATGTACTTATAGTGACATTCATTCTAGAAGACAAGGTTGCTAGTGACCAGAATATTAAAGAGACTTATGAGATCAACAACCTAGCAACCACATAACCGTGCACTTTAAATATTCAGAACCATTGTTTAGAGCTTCATTAACTGCACTTAAGTCCTTGTGAAGCTCTCATCTACAACACACACCGGGTGCGACCTTGTCTGTAATCAGGTGTGTGTTCACCTGTGCACAGAAGTGGGATTGTGGGAGAGGTTATTCTGTACAGGTGTGCTTACACAGTATTAATTAAGATGATTAAACTCGTTTAGCAGCAGAACAGCTTAATTAAAGTGATTAAGCTCATTTAGGAACATGCTGTTATCGTTTTCCTTTCCAGCCAAACATACACGACACCCCTAAACGAGATCGCTGGGCAATCACACATCATGCGGACTCCAGAAACTTGGGAGTCCTGTTAACTCCAGCTCTAGATATCTGATGTGTTTCAGATGAATGTTTTCCCTTCTTGTGTTGAAGAACCTGTCTGCATTAGCTTAGATTGAAAACCAACAGCATTGCGCTAACAGAGAAAATTGTCAGTATTTTGCAAATTATGGAAACTCTTATGAAACTAATGAAAATCATTGGTATTTCACCAATAATGAAACCTGTTAAATTTTGCCATTAATAAAACAGTCAGTATTTCGGTAACCGTGAAAACGGTCGGCATTTCGGTAACCGTGAAAGCGGTCGGCGTTTCGGTAACAGTGAAGGCGTTTCGGCAACGGTGAAAGCGGTCGCCGTTTCAGCAACGGTGAAAGCGGTCGCCGTTTCGGCAACGGTGAAAACGGTCGGTGTTTCAGCAATGGTGAAAACGGTCGGTGTTTCCGTAACCGTGAAAGCAATCAGCGTTTCCGTAACGGTGAAAACGGTCGCCGTTTCGGCAACGGTGAAAGCGGTCGCCGTTTCGGTAACGGTGAAAACGTTTGGCTTTTCGGCAACGGTGAAAGCGGTCGCCGTTTCGGTAACGGTGAAAACGTTTGGCTTTTCGGCAACGGTGAAAGCGGTCGCCGTTTCGGTAATGGTGAAAGCGGTCGCCGTTTCGGTAACGGTGAAAACGTTTGGCTTTTCGGCAACGGTGAAAGCGGTCGCCGTTTCGGCAACAGTGAAAGCGGTCGCCGTTTCGGTAACGGTGAAAATGTTTTGGCTTTTCGGCAACGGTGAAAGCGGTCGGCGTTTCGGTAACAGTGAAAACGTTTAGCTTTTCGGCAACGGTGAAAGCGGTCGCCGTTTCGGTAACAGTGAAAACGTTTAGCTTTTCGGCAACGGTGAAAGCGGTCGCCGTTTCGGTAACGGTGAAAACGTTTAGCTTTTCGGCAACGGTGAAAGCGGTCGGCGTTTCGGCAACGGTGAAAGCGGTCGGCGTTTCGGCAACGGTGAAAACGGTCGGCGTTTCGGCAACGGTGAAAGCGGTCGGCGTTTCGGCAACGGTGAAAACGGTTGGCTTTTCGGTAACGGTGAAACGTTCGCCGTTTCGGTAACGGTGAAAACGGTTGGCTTTTCGATAACGGTGTAACGTTCGGCATTTCGGTAACGGTGAAAACGTTTGGCGTTTCGGTAACGGTGAAAACGTTTGGCTTTTCGGTAACGGTGAAAACGTTTGGTTTTTCGGCAACGGTGAAAGCGGTCGCCGTTTCAGTAAAAGTGAAAACCATCAGCTTTACACGAATATTAAAAACAATCAGCATTTCAGCAAGAGTAAAAACTACTTACACAACATTAACATTAAGCTAATAATGAAAACCATCAGCAATGTCAGCATTATACCAGTAGTGAAAAACATTAAGATTAACTTTTTGCAGTTTTTCCCTTCATTTTGGAGGTTCAAATACTTCATTTTGGTGAATTTTTATGCACTAATTTGTGCTGGATTATCTTGTCTGCTGGTATTTTAACGAGCACGCTTTTTGATGCTGAAAATATTTACTACAAAATATATGTTGGCAAATTGCTCACCAAGTATAACAATCGTATCATGTTTGGCAGTCTTTTTGAACATATATTCAATATTCTGCGACAGTGGCGCTGCTGCCTGCTTTCTCTTCCGTCTGTCCTGCTCTTTTCGCGCCATTATCACTATCCAGCTGTATGTCGTTGGTCTCACTTGAATTAGCGCGGGAAAGTTTGACGTTCGACATTCGGTTTTGCAGATGTAAGGGACCATCTGAAAACTCCCCTCACTACACTAAAACATAGTAGGTGTCCACTCATTCATTCAATTCACGTGCAAGTTATACATGAAAAAAACCTGTAAAATACATTTTCACATTCAGAACGTTCTTATAACTTCCCAGAGGACAGACATACATACTATAGGTGAGATTATTACAATATGATCAATCTGATTCAATATGAAAATCAATATGATTTTTTCCTATAAAATAATTGATTACTGTACTTATATAATTGATGATACTGTACTGATCTATCCTGTAATAAGTCTGTATATCCTTTGGGAAGTTACTACAACCTTTAGAATGAGAAAATATAATTTTTGTGATTTTTTTTTTTTTTTTTTTTTTCAAAAATAAATAATTTTACTTGTAGTAAGTTCATATATCCTCTGGGAAGTTACCACAGCCTTTAAAATGAGAATACATCATTTTGGTGAATTTTAGTGAATATTTTTCTAAAATAATTGATTACTGTACTTATATAATTGATCATATTGTAATAATATCACCTGTAGTGTGTCTGTCTGATCCTCTGGGAAGTTATAAGAACATTCTGAATGTGAAAATTTATTTTACAGTTTTTTTTTTTTCCCATGTATAACTTGCACGTGAATTGAATGAGTGGACATCTACTATGTTTTAGCATAGTCAGTGGAGTTTTCAGACGGTCCCTTACATCTGCAAAATCGAATGTTGAACGTCAAACTAACTCCGTGCATAACGTCAGTTGCTGCATGTAACTCCTGTAAAGGATGATATTGATGAATAACAAAAAATTAAAATAAAAACTGACTTAAATTCTGAACCTTCGGAAGGGAGGGGGGAGGGGTGCAATAATCACCTCACTATAATTCTGTGATAATTTGTTCTCAAGTTTCCGTCATTTTTAATTGTTGCTGCGTTAGTACATAACATTAGGAGTGTTTATGCTTAACCGGAAGTTCTGCCCATATATTCCTGAGTCATGGGACTCAGGATTATTGTGGATATACATATACCAAACATACCACACTGACCCCTGTGTGACAAAGTTTATGCTAGCATTTTGATGTTTGAAATAAATGGCAGGTAAGAAAATAATAACTGTCTTTTTTTTATTATCAGATTTGATTGTGGAACATTGTCATGTTCAAATGAATGAATCAAAGTTACATTTATATAGCATGTACAGCATATTGGAGCATAATTGCAAAATCAGTTTAGAACAAGTGGTATAGAAAAAATGCTACAATTTGACAAATAATATATTTTTTTTTAATAATGTCTAAATATGTATCCAATGCATAACATCTAGAAATTAAGTTTGTTAGAACATGTGTTTATAGAGATCAGCCAATTCATAGAGCCCTGAAGCCATCTACTGGCCACAGTTGTTATTCCATGTACTTATTGATTTTTATTTCAGCAGATGTCACCTGAGACCCCCAATGCATGACACTTTAAATTTACAGAAACGAGGGGTGGGTTATTATTGAAGTGAAGATAACCAAATGTGCTTGTTTTATATGAAAATGGTGTAATTTAGTCATTTAGAGCTATATCATTAAATTTGCACAAAATGCACAACTTTGGTGTTTTTAATTTGGTAATGGTTCATGTATGTCCCACAAACATCACAAGTGTTACTCACAAAGCAGACCGTTCGTACACGGGGAACTCCACAGACATTGAGAATCATTTGCGTTATATGAGATGACAAAGCAGAGCACTAATCCACTGTGAAGCGTGCAGCACAAGTAGACTATGTATTTCTATATTTAAATAACATAACAACTGTATGATGTTCCACAATGCAATGCAGTGCTCCAAAGTATGCACACTGTATACTACACTGGGGGAGAGAAACAAGAGAGAAGAACAGAGACAGTTAGAGGTCATTTTCTATTGGTGTTAGCACTGCAGTGTCTCTTATCAGCTGTGATTTACAGCCACTGTCTCCACTGCACAGCAGCATCATTAATAGAGGTGTGTGTGTGTGTGTGTGTGTGTGTGGTAACATCATTAATTGGGACAGTGATTAATTTCACATTGAAGTTTGAGCAGCCAAAACTGTTTGATTTATGACACACAGTGAGTTCTGCTCACTGACTCGTTATTTATGCTGATGACCAATTAGTGAGGTCACCATCAACTAATTCAAAACCCCGTCCTGCTGAGAGAATCCAAACTTAAGAGCGCAAGAAATGCACTCTCTCTCTCTATAGAAATGCATGCTTTCAGGCAGTTCTTCTGAATAGCATACTAGTATACTTCTCTCACTATTGTTAGTATGCTTATATGCACAGTGTGCACATTTTCTGTATGCAATGAGTGGATGAGATACTCCTTTTGTCAAAATGTAATAACTTGATCATTCTGGTGAAACGACAGACTTCTCTCTGGTGACATATGCAGGACATCTCCAGTTATTTAGTCTGCTTAAACCCCGCCCCCTTTCTTATAAATACCACAACCTCGTGTAGAGTTGAACGAAGTGACAATAGCCTTTAGCCTCTTTGTTAGCGCACCCTCCTCCCATGCCAGAGACGCTGCTTCGAGTCCCGTGCAGAGCGGGTAGAACAGGAGCGTCATAGTGGTGCCGTGACCCGGATAAGAGTGAGGTTTATGGGGGTGAGTGTAATGGTGGCCATCTGATAGATAGCTGTGCAATGTGTATAAACCTCACTCTCCTGACCTCAAGAGGTGCACTAGCGACTGACGCTAGGGGCTGTAGCCTTTAGCCTCCTTGTTAGCGCACCTGACTCCCATGCCAGAGATGCCGGTTCGAGTCCCGTGCAGAGCGGGTAGAACAGGAGCGTCATAGTGGTGCCGTGACCCGGATAAGAGTGAGGTTTATGGGGGTGAGTGTAATGGGAGCCATCTGATAGATAGCTGTGCAATGTGTATAAACCTCACTCTCCTGACCTCAAGAGGTGCACTAGCGACTGACGCTAGGGACTGTAGCCTTTAGCCTCCTTAGTCCTGTATGGAGCGGGTGGAACAAGAGTGTCACAATGGTGCCGTGACCCGGATTAGAGTGAGGTTTAGGGGGGTGAGTGTAATGGTGGCCAGCTGGTAGAGAGCTGTGCAATGTGTATAAACCTCACTCTCCTGACCTCAAGAGGTGCACTAGCGACTGACGCTAGGGGCTGTAGCCTTTAACCTCCTTGTTAGCACACCCACCTCCCATGCTGAAGACGCCGGTTCGAGTCCCATACAGAGCGGGTAGAACAGGAGCTTCATAATGGTGCCGTGACCCGGATGGGAGTGAGGTTTAGGGGGGTGAGTGTACCAGATGCCAGCTAATAGATAGCTGTGCAGTGTGTATAAACCTCACACTCTTGACCTCAAGAGGTGCACTAGCGACTGACGCTAGGGGCTGTAGCCTTTAGCCTCCTTGTTAGCGCACCCACCTCCCATGCCTTAGATGCCGGTTCGAGTCCCGTATGGCATTGGTCAATTTACTGACACAATAAGTAGGTTTTGAAGCATGAATGAAATGTTTTGGGTGAGCTACTACATTTTGCACACATGCAATAGAGTTGTGATGTCCCATGAAACAGAGATTGATAATAGTGGAATAGCCAAAATATCTGATCATCATGTTAATATGCAAATCAAATTTGAGTGAGAACGAGATGGCGAAATTGAGAGCGACACATGCTGGGAATTTATGGGAACAAACAAACCCAAAACTCATCAGATTGATGTAACTCTATTACAGTCCAATTACGATGCTCGACTAAAAGCTCTAGGATGTTTTATGCCTTACTTCAACAGAGTTGAGGCCCAGACGCACCCTCAACACGGAGATTAATGCTGCGTCTCGCCACAAACCCAGATAATTTGGGTCACGTTGTAACAGCACCACAAGAAAAATGACTGCTGCTCCAAATGATCAGAACCGCGGGGCAGTGAAGGTTAAACTGTGTAATAGTTTGTAATAAATAGTGTGAGCTGGGAGTGCTGACAGAGAGATATTAGAGTCCCAACAGAAGAGCCAATCCGGAAAACAACCAAACACGATATTTAACTGTTCTTCGAAAGGGTCCCAGTATACCTCGCTATGGCCATGCATGCCATTATGGACACCTTCATGGCTTTTAAAGTCAAAAGTTGCAATACTGCACCCAATTCAGATCAGTGGTGTTTGCCAAGCATCACTATTACTATTGCTGCCTACCTAAACTGCATTTTTGGACATCATAGATGTTTATTCGAACATTCAAATGCATCTTTGATGACCAGACACGCTATTTAACAAGGGAGCATACTTGGTTTTCAAACACAAACAGACCGTTTTGACTTTAATCCCAATCGAACCGAAAGGATCCTCAAATCCAGCTGTATAAACGAGGCTGCACGTAGATAAGAGAGACTTACAAACGGATATTGATTTGTTGAAATGAGAGCTGTTCTGGTGAAATTAGCCCTTCTGTTGAGATGGCTGTTAGGAGAGTCGCTGCAGGTATCGACTCATTTATTGACTAAACGTCTCTTAAACATCGGACATCATGTCCAGACATCAGTCCAACGACAAGCTCATATGAAACAAGACATCAGAACTGATTCCAATCAGTCAGAAACTACAAGACTTCCATGCGTTCATGGAGCTTGGAGGGAGGGAGAGGGAGAGGGAGAGAGAACGGGAGAGGGAGAGAGAACGAGAGAGCGAGAGAGGGAGAGAGAACGAGAGAGGGATAGAGGGAGAGAGAGAGAGAGAGCGAGAGAGGGAGAGAGAGAGGGATAGAGGGAGAGAGAGAGAGCGCGAGAGAGGGAGAGAGCGCGAGAGAGGGACAGAGAGAGAGAGAGAGGGAGAGGGAGAAGGAGAGGGAGAGGGAGAGAGAGAGAGGGAGAGAGAGAGAGAGAGAGAGAGAGAGAGAGAGAGAGAGAGGGACAGAGAGAGGGAGAGAGAGAGAGCGCGAGAGAGGGAGAGAGCGCGACAGAGAGAGGGAGAGGGAGAAGGAGAGGGAGAGAGAGAGAGAGAGAGAGAGAGAGAGAGAGAGAGAGAGAGAGGGAGAGAGAGAGAGAGAGAGAGAGAGAGAGAGAGAGAGAGAGAGAGCGAGAGAGATTTAGTTTAAATGTGTCAGGCTCATTAAAATGTAATGTTTGTGTTTTTGTTTTTTTATGTCAGTTTATAGAATTTTCTAAATAAAATAAATAAATAAATAAATATATATATATATTCATGTGGCGTAACCATCCAGTAAAAATGTGTTAAAATACTTTCCTTGCACGTTGAATAAATGAGTGTACACAACTTTATCATTCATTTAAAAAAAGTTTTTTTTAATGTTTTTCATGTTCAAATGTTATTTTATTTAATTTTTTGTAATTGATAGCATGAATATTTGAGGCAAGAATATCAAGAAGTTTTTTCAGGGTAACAGCAAATGTATTATATATATACAAATATTGATATTTATGACAATGAGATGACAAAATTATTATTTTCTTTTAAACCAACCACACACACACACTCACACTCACACACACACACACACACACACACTCACACATGCACACACACAATCACACACTCACTCACACACTCACACTCACACACACACACTCACACACACACACTCACACACACACATACACTCTCACACACTCACACACACACACACATACACTCACACATGCACACACACACACACTCACACACACACACTCACACACACACATACACTCTCACACACTCACACTCACACACACACACACATACACTCACACATGCACACACACACACACACACTCACACACACACACTCACACACACACATACACTCTCACACACTCACACACACACACACACACACACACACACTCACACATGCACACACACAATCACACACTCACTCACACACTCACACTCACACACACACACTCACACACACACACTCACACACACACATACACTCTCACACACTCACACTCACACACACACACACATACACTCACACATGCACACACACTCACACACACACACTCACACACACATACACTCTCACACACTCACACATACACTCACACATGCACACACACACACACACACACACACACACTCACACATGCACACACACAATCACTCACACACTCACACTCACACACACACACTCACACTCACACACACACACATGCACACACACAATCGCACATGCACACACACAATCGCGCATACACACACACAATCGCGCATACACACACAATCACACCTGCACACACACAATCACACATACACACACAATCACACCTGCACACACACAATCACACATGCACACACACACAATCACACACACAATCACACACAAAATCACACATGCACACACACACACAATCACACGCACACACACAATCGCACATGCACACACACAATCGCGCATACACACACAATCACACCTGCACACACACAATCACACATACACACACAATCACACCTGCACACACACAATCACACATGCACACACACACAATCACACACACAATCACACACAAAATCACACATGCACACACACACACAATCACACGCACACACACACACACAATCACACACACAATCACACCTGCACACACAGAATCACACATGCACACACACACCTGCACACACACAATCACACCTGCACACACACAATCACACATGCACACACACACAATCACACACACAATCACACACAAAATCACACATGCACACACACACACAATCACACGCACACACACACAATCACACACACAATCACACGCACACACACAATCACACACACAATCACACGCACAATCACACACACAATCACACACACAATCACACGCACACACACACAATCACACGCACACACACACAATCACACACACAATAACACACACAATCACACGTGCACACACACAATCACACATGCACACACACACACAATCACACACACAATCACACATGCACACACACACAATCACACACACAAAATCACACAATCACACCTGCACACACACAATCACACACACAATCACACATGCACACACACACAATCACACACACAATCACACATGCACACACACAATCACACACACAATCACACCTGCACACACAGAATCACACATGCACACACACAATCACACACACAATCACACACACAATCACACCTGCACACACACAATCACACACAGAATCACACATGCACACACACACAATCACACACACAATCACACACACAATCACACCTGCACACACACAATCACACACAGAATCACACATGCACACACACAATCACACACACAATCACACACACAATCACACCTGCACACACACAATCACACACAGAATCACACATGCACACACACACAATCACACACACAATCACACATGCACACACACACAATCACACACACAATCACACACACAATCACACACAGAATCACACATGCACACACACACAATCACATACACAATCACACACACAATCACACACACAATCACACCTGCACACACACAATCACACACAGAATCACACATGCACACACACACAATCACACACACAATCACACATGCACACACACACAATCACACACACAATCACACATGCACACACACACAATCACACACACAATCACACACACAATCACACCTGCACACACACAATCACACACAGAATCACACATGCACACACACACAATCACACACACAATCACACATGCACACACACACAATCACACACACAATCACACCTGCACACACACACAATCACACACACAATCACACCTGCACACACACAATCACACACACAATCACACATGCACACACACACAATCACACACACACACACACACACAATCACACACACAATCACACCTGCACACACACAATCACACATGCACACACACACAATCACACACACAATCACACCTGCACACACACAATCACACATGCACACACACACACAATCACACCTGCACACACACACAATCACACATGCACACACACACAATCACACATGCACACACACACACAATCACACCTGCACACACACACAATCACACATGCACACACACACAATCACACATGCACACACATTCACACACACAATCACACCAATATAGTCAAATATTAATAATATTTATATTTTTATTTTATTAATAAACAGTTTTCACTGCTTTTCTTTTAAGAAGTTATTCAGCACTTCTGATGCCTACAGTTCTTTTGTTTCAAGGATTTCTTTTCCGGTCTCCCGATGGTTTCACCACATCACATTTTTTACTTTAAGCCCCAGAGAAAATATCGAATAGATTTTGAACTCAGTAATTGAAAACATGTTTATCATAAAAGAGGTGTATTCAAGTTACTATTTGGTTTGCATTGTGTATGTAACAAAATGAAGAGGAACGTTGCACATTTGGTGTGAAATGTATCCTTTCCCTGCTGATAAAACCATCTAAAACCAGTCTAAGCTGGTCTCCACATAGGGTGATCAATGTCTTTTATCACGGTAGAAAATGTAGTTTTGCAACTTATAAAACGACAAACATAGTACACAGTATATCCAACACAAACCTATTACGATTAATTCAAATCTTTTCTGCCGATTCTTCAATTGACCAACTTAGGAAGCCCGAGCTCAAAGCAAATCTTGAGTTTCTCATGAGTAATTACATCTTTCAGATGCTATTGAAGTGCGTTGGTCTCATAAATACAATCATACCGACATTACTTAAAGGCAGCGACACACTCTGCTGTAATAGGAAGCAGTTCATTCCGGCCAGTCGATATTGAGAAACGCAGCATCTATCATGTGGACAATCAATTGTCCCTCAGACGTGCACTCCTGCAAATGACCACTCCGGCCGAGCACGAACAGAACAGAATCCTCCCCGGGGAGATCTTCATGAAGAACGGCTCGATTTCTCACAGAAGGACCGTCTAATGCCAGAAATGGATCTGCAGTGTCCCTGACACGCAAATGGAGAAATCTAACCTGTGTTTTTTTGCCGTGTCATCACGTAGCGATGAATATAGATGAAATCCGAAGTGACAGACTTCAGGAGAGGATAACCTCTCACATATTGACCGCGTGTAAACGTAGATGGTCTATATCACGCTGGGGAGCTTGTTAATGTTTGTCGTGATTTTGACGTACGGCTTTTTTATTAATTCGTGCCGGCTGTTCTAGTTTCTACAGCCGTGGAGGAACCTGATGATCCTTCTACAGTGGTTATCGAATTTCAAAGAGGAAAGAAAGCAGCCTGATGAGAAGGGAGCATGTGTGCGTTTAAAGTAGTGAACATTGATTTTTAACAGCAGCACATTTGTTCTTTTTATTGCTTTGGTCCTATAAGACCTCAGTGTCTGTACTTCTCTTCACATTTCTCTATGGTCACAAAACGGACAAAAAAAGGCACCATAAAAGTAGTTAACTGAAAATCAAATTGGTCCGTGTTTACCGAAATATGAGCTATTGCCCCCAGTGGTCGAAGCTGGAACTGTCGATGAACGCATGGGCACGTGTGAGTTCCAGTTTCCGTGTGAAATGTCCACAGATTGGCGCCAAAGGGCGTTAATTTGTTGGGGGCGGCTGTAGCTCAGGTGGTAGAGCGGGTCGGCCACTAATCGCAGGGTTGGCTGTTTGATTCGCGGCCCACATGACTCCACATGCCGAAGTGTCCTTGGGCAAGACACTGAACCCCAAGTTGCTCCCAATGGCAGACTAGCACCTTGCATGGCACCTGCCATCATTGGTGTGGGTGAATGGGTGAAGGAGTCACAGTGTAAATCCTTATGCAATTTAAGATTTTACATCGGTTCTATTGGACCCCCTTTGATTGTGTAGCCATCCATCCATCTTCAACCGCTTATCCGAAGTCGGGTCGCGGGGGCAGCTGCTCCAGCAGGGGGCCCCAAACTTCCTTATCCCGAGCCGCATTAACCAGCTCTGACTGGGGGACCCCGAGGTGTTCCCAGGCCAGTTTGGAGATGTAATCTCTCCACCTAGTCCTGGGACTTGACCATAGGTGAGGGTAGGAACAAAAATTGACCGGTAGATCGAGAGCTTTGCCTTTCGGCTCAGCTCTCTTTTCGTGACAATGGTGCTATACTGCCCCCGCTGCCCCGATTCTCCAGCCAACCTCCCGCTCCATTGTCCCCTCACTCGTGAACAAGACCCCAAGGTACTTGAACTCCTTCACTTGGGGCAGTACCTACCTCCTTGTGTAGCCTTGGACTTAAAGACACACCCACCTGCTGGTGATGCGGATCAGAGGATGGAGACATAACCCATGTCTTTTGGGGGTGTGTTGAGATCCAGGTTTTTTAGTCACTCAGGTATCATTTTGCCCCAGACTCTGTATTTTGGGCGATGGGGCAGTCATCATTGAAAATAGACACATTAACCAGTGTAATTATCTCCAGGCAGATCATTTTAAGGGGCTGGAGGTCAGCTGGAGCACCTCTTTTCAGGAGTAGTGCTCGGAGATGGGAAGGGTGGCGGCCTTTGAGGAGGGGTCATTTAGAAAAATGGGGAAGTACAGTGTGTTCGAGGAGAAATGGGGCGGGGTATATGTCATTTATGGATGGGTGATCGTTATTATTATATATTTATTTTGTTTATTTTTTTATTATTATTATGTGTGTGTGTGTGTGTATCATTTACGACAACTGGGATGTTGTTGGGGCCAGGGTGGGATTGGGGACTGGGAGGGGTAATAGTGGGGATTATGGTTGATTCTGTGTATATTTGTTTTGATTTTCTGTTAATTTATGTGAATCAATAAAAAAAAAACTTTTTCAAAAATCTTTGTTTTGTTGTACGAGAAAAACAAGCTTCATACCATGTGACCCACATTTGGTTTTCGACCATTGAAAATGGGTCAAATTTAACAATTTACAGCCACATTAAGAGCCCTGTATCTCTGGGATTTAACCAAATAGGGCCTTAAAAATGGAGATATAAAAAGGAAAGTTTGTTCAGAACCAAAATCGAAAAGGATATTAAAATATATTTAGTCCTTCGGAAGTTATAGGCACTCAAACTTCAGAAAAAAATCACGAAAAAGTGTTTTTTCCCATATTTGAAGACACACCATTGGAATTTAATAAAACAAGAGGTGCTGAGGTCAACTGATTTCAGTAATAGATCTTCATATCTCTGTGTAAAAATAAAATTAGGATGCTACCACCTTTCTAAGGTTATTTAATTGACCTATAGTTTTGCTCCAAAATGTGCAATACAGAACATATCGCCATATGCGATTATTGTCATTTTGACTCCCCTCTACAAAATAATGGATTACTCCGTAAATATTGATCCATGCCATTTAATATTTTGTCTTTCAACATCATTTATGTTTATCTTTCACCAGATAAAAAAAAAGTTGGAAAAACTTGGGAGCTTGACACACTTTCAGTGAGAACAGGAAAAAATTGCTTGTCGCTGAAAACTTGAGAATCGCAGTGGATGAACACGTCCACCTGTGGATAAACGGACACAAACAAGTAAACGGCGCAAACCTCATCAGCTCTCACTCTTCCTCTCATCCGACTCTCCCACTTCCTGTCTTTCT
Organism: Xyrauchen texanus; assembly: GCF_025860055.1. Taxonomy (NCBI): domain Eukaryota; kingdom Metazoa; phylum Chordata; class Actinopteri; order Cypriniformes; family Catostomidae; genus Xyrauchen; species Xyrauchen texanus. The sequence continues at coordinate 1,627,583 of NC_068315.1, forward strand.
CCGTCTCTGTCGTTCTCTTCCTGTGCCCTTATATCATCAAAGCCCACATCTGTTTATTGTAGTTCCTTCGCTGCCTCTTAAGTGTGCTCGTGTAACCTTGACAGTCACGCTCGCATTGTTAGCGAAGTCAAAGAGTAAAAATAAACAACCCTGGGAGCGCGAAGGCCGGACCTTCCTAAACATCAATTGTTGCGGCAGATAAAGATAAAATCCCACCATGAGAGTGATGCCGCGGTAATTCCGCTAAATGTGTCACAGCGTTGACAGTATCAGGGTGATACAGTCAAATTGGGCTGCCCATTTGTTTGCTATTTCTGCTGATGTTGTGGTCAGCGTGGTGATGTGACCATCCGCTTAGGTTCATGCTGAGGTCTCGACAGTTCCTGGCAGGTAACCCGATCTCTGAACAGGCCGAAATGAGAGAGGAGCAGCAATCTGTTAAAAAGATTAAAGCATCTTTGTTTGGTTGCGTTTCTGTACGTGGTGTCTGACACTCAAGAAAAAAAAAGTATCATTATTATTGCTTCTAATGAACTTCTAGAGAGTCTCTTTAAAATTAAAAAGACAAATCATGCTTTACAATCTATATAAAATCCACAGATCATCGTTTTTTGTCTTTATAGGGCATCAAAGCTTATAGGGAAGCTAAAGGGCCTCAGCATACTCGCACAATTCATTACGGGAGATTTGATGAAAGTCTGATGACTGTTAGCCGTGTTAATACATTCCTGAGGGGAACAGCTGCAACACAACACCACAACACGTCTGAGAGAGACAGATGTGCCTCTTACACACACACACACACACACACACGCGCGCACACACATGCACACATGTACACACACACGCACACACACACGCACGCACACATGTACACACACACATATACACACATGCACATACACAAGCACACACATATACACACATGCACATACACGCACACAAGCACACACACACACAAGCACACACACACACACACACACATGCACACGCACACATACTCCCACACGCACACATGCACGCACACACACGCACACATATATACACATACTCCCACACACACACACACGCACACATGCACATGCACATACACATACACACGCACACATGCACATGCACACACACACATCTACACACATGCACATACACATACACACGCACACACACACATATACACACATGCACATACACACGCACACAAGCACACACACACGCACACATATATACACACATGCACACGCACACATACTCCCACACGCACACATGCACATACACGCACACACACACACACACACATATATACACATACTCCCACACACACACACACAAGCACACATGCACATGCGCATACACATAGACACGCACACATATACACACAAAACACACACACACACAGACACACACACACAAACACACACACATACACGCACACACACACAAACCAACACTGCTCCAGAACACGCATAATTTATCCTACTAACCATGCATACCGTCTGTGTTCATGTGTGTGTGTGTGTGTGTGTGTGTGTGTGTGTGTGTCAGTCTGTGCAGGAATGATGGAAACTGTGAGGTAAATTTCCCCTGTTTGATTCACGTTAGAGGATGCGGTCTGTCTCTGTTGCTGCGATAAGAATTTAATTCCTGTTTTGCTTCATATCAAAACGCTAAACCAAATGGGACTCTTGCTGTGATTTAGTACTCCAGTGTTTTTAACCTTGACTCGTAAACTGTTTGTCACAGCCCATCCCAGAGATCCAGAGGGTTTTTCTTTTAGGTTAACAGGAAGTTCTGTACATGTAAACAAGTGATGTAAACCTTAAATCACGGTTCTAGAACATACGTTGTGTACTAAACTGCACGTTTGGTTTTTTGTATTTTTGTTAGGAATCATGATTTCACAAAAACGTGGTACTTGTGCCACAATTTAACTATGGTGTTACCATGGTAACATTAGTAACTATGTTTGTTTTGGCAGATTCATTATTAATTTATGACAATTGTTTTGGTTTTCCTGTATTATTAATATAGTTTTACTACAAATACCATTGTTATTTACTACTTATTGTATTAAAATGCTACTGTGAGGGGACCCTAAATAATTGCATAGGGGCGCCATGTAAAAGGGGTTCCAGCGGCTCATTAAAGGTGGTGCAATCACCCCCAACCCCCCCCCCCTCCCCGCTCAATGCTTATAATTATGACACCCCCCCCCCCCCCTCCCCCTCGCTTGACAGATACATAGGGCAAGTGAAAGAGGTCTCTGCTGGAGTGATGAAACGTAATGCTACGTCCTGCTGCTCTCACGGCGTGGATCACGGATAAACGGCATGACATAAAACGCCAAATTGCGGGCACACGGCTGCGTCCGGCTCGGCAGAGAGTTCATGAGTCGCGGGAGGATGCCGGTCACAGTCCAGCGTACAACAACTTGTGAAAATACATTTGGATTAAATCCAAGAATCTACATTGTACAGAGGTGTGTAGTATGAGTTGGAGAACAACACAGACTTAACTGGGTTCAAACGGCAGCACTAACAGCATCCAGGACAATAGGTGTCAGTATAGAGTCCAAAACCACAAACCAGTACTACTGGGACTGATGGGACGAGTAAGAGCCAGCTAAAAACATCCTGAAGCAAAACCATCGGAGAAGCCCTGATTTATAACTACCCTAAACTATAAATCTGCCACTCACTGGACAAAGACCTTGCTATATTAATAACCTGAAATGAGTCCTGTGTGCCAGGTTTGTGAACTCAAACATGGAAATGATCTCATCTGTGAGATGACAATAGGAAATCGGCTCATCCTGACAAATGGTTTTATTCCAGAGTGTGTAAGAGTGACGGAGTGATCTGAAAGAAGGAAAGGGAGAAGAATAAAGGAGAAGGAGAGAGAGAGAGAGAGAGAGATTGCAGCTGTTTGGGAAAGATGGTGATGTAGTATCTCTGCTGACAGCTTCGGGACTCATCTGCGTCTCAAAAGCGTTTTATGCGACGCAAATGCTTCCAGGAGTCACATGGTTACATAGCCGGTCCTGTTTGAGAGTGCTAAATACTGTCCTGTTTACATCGACTCTTTTGTATTGTTAGAGTGTTCACTAGACTGTACCTGTGCTGTGTTTGTTCATGTGTTGCGTGAAACTGTTGCATGTCCAACAAAATCATTAAATTAAGTGTTTTTTTTCTCCCCTATTTGGAACGGCCAATTCCCAATGCGCTTGTGGAGCGGAGAGGGGCGGGGCAGGGCTAGAATGTCGCACGCCCGGTCCCCAATCGGCCTGATGGGGCACGTGAGGGATAAAGGCGGCCGGTGACGACGGTTCGAGGGAGAGTGAATTACGGGCATGTCCGTCATGTGTGTGTGTGTTTATGTTTTGAGTTTAATGAAATTATGATTTATATTGACAAGCCGGTTCTCGCCTCCTCCTTGCCCATCTTAACCCCCTTACATTGGTGCCGAAAACCCGGGAGGGAGGAGGGATGCCCGTCGCAGAGTCCTCGACACTACCGTCCACCCAGGGGAGCGCCGCTACCATCTGCCGGGTGACGGAGTAACCCGACCGCCCGGACGCGGGGAACGGCCGCCGTCCGCGGGGCGAGTGGGGACTGGATTCCCCGACCTCCTGGAGCGATGGAGCCGTTGCCACGGGCGGAGGAGTGCCCTGCCGTCCCCCAGAAACGCGGAGGGATCAAGGTTAGACCGCTGTCCGCGAGGGGAGGAGGGAAGTAACTCCCCGATCGCCCGGAGCGGTAGGGCCGCTGCCAGGAGCGGAGGAATGTCCCCAGGTGCCGCCAGAAAAGCGGAGGGGCGTTCTGTCTGCTGGGGGTCGGAGATTTGACTCCGGTTCGCCCGGAGAGGAGCGGCTCCCAAGTGGTAAATTTGAAAGTGCCGTCTTCACGTTGTGGTGTGGACTGGAAAAACAGATACATCTGAAAACGAGGACGTATTTGTTGTCATGTGACGCAGTCATGTAATCCATTCAATCAAAACAATCAAGATGGCGGCCCGTGTTATAGCGGCGCTGTTGTGCCTGATCTTCACTTTGATAGCGTTGTTAACGATAAATGTTACTTTGTACAACATGCACATTGTGTTCCTTCAAAGGCGACGGGTAGTTTCCTCGGTAACGGCACTCAAGAACAATTGCGTTTCAGACTGTACACGCAACAACGTTTTTGTTTACTATTATTTTATGGATTAGGAACACTTAAAAAAATTACTTTAATAAAACAAGATAGATTATATTTACTTTGCACATGATTTAGTGCTTTATGCAAAAGTAAATGCACCAACATTGAATGATGTTTATGCTTAAAACAAGAAGAACAATATTGCCAGTGGGCTAAGAAAATAATAAATAAATACAAAGATAAAACAACTATACTTTCTTTTTTAACAATAATATTACAATAATATTACGGCATTTTGCATCTCAAGTAAACCTATCTTGTTTTAATAAAGATATTTTAACTGGAAAATGAGATGCGATCATTATATCATGCTAACATATTTCTGTATGTTTTGCTCTGTGTATAGATGCCATATGCTTGTGTTTGTGTGTGTGTGTGTGTGTGTGTGTGTGCGAGCATGCCTGTGTGTGTGTGTTTGTGTATGCATGTGTGTGTTTTGTGTGGTTGTGTGTGTGTGTGTGTGTGTGTGTGTGTGTGTGTGTGCGCGCATGCCTGTGTGTGTGTATTTGTGTATGTACTGTGTGTGTGTGTGTGTGTGTGTGTGTGTGTGTGTGTGTGTGTGTGTGTGTGTGTCTGTGTATGTGTGTGTTTTGTGTGTTTGTGTATGTATGTGTGTGTGTGCGCGCATGCCTGTGTGTGTGTGTGTGTGTGTGTGTGCGTGTATGCCTGTGTGCGTGTGTGTGTGTATGTGTGTGTATATGTGTGTGTTTTGTGTGTTTGTGTATGTGTGTGTGTGTGTATGTGTGTATATGAGTGTGTGAGTACGTGTATGTGTGTGTATATGTGTGTGTGTGTCTGTGTGTGTTTTGTGTGTTTGTGTATGTGTGTGTGTCTGTGTATTTGTGTGTGTGTGTGTGTTTTGTGTGTTTGTGTTTGTGTATGTGTGTGTGTGTGCGCGTGCGTGCATGACTGTGTGTGTGTGTGTGTGTGTGTGTGTGTGTGTGGGTGTATATGTGTGTAAAGTGTGTCAAACTTTAACCAAATATTGTAATATTTAGAAAAAGGTAGAAACTACTTAGAATCACTTAAACATGTATCAGACATATTCAAGATAAATAAATAAGATTAAACAACATGAGAGGACTGTCCTTAAAACCCTGAGCTCCTGTAATAATAGCATTTAAGAAATCTGCTGAATTATGAACTACTTTTAGAAGTTACTCTGTTGTGAATGCCTCACATTTAGACAGTTTAGGATATTCCGTTTCATGTAAAATGTGAAATTCAAGTGAAATGTCCAGCGGGGGGCGCCAAAAGCGAGTAAAAGGCTGTCGTAATCAGACAAGATTTCTAAGGTGGAATAAAACGTACATCCGAAAAACTTAACTTAACCCTAACCGATAGTGATCTAAAACCAAATGAGAGTTACACAATCAGACATCCTGACCCTAAACCAACACCTAAGCCTAACCGATAGTGTCCTAAAACAAAACGAGAAATAAAAACTCATTTTCTGATGCAGCCATGTCCTCTCGTGTTGCTTCTGTGACACTTTCGTCTCACGTTTCAGTTTATGTGCTTGACTGGTCTCGAACCGCGGACTCCCGAGTCCAAACACCAACAGGTGAGCTACATCCATCCATCCATCCATCTTCAACCGCTTATCCGAAGTCGGGTCGCAGGGGCAGCTGCTCCAGCAGGGGGCCCCAAACTTCCCTATCCCGAGCCACATTAACCAGCTCTGACTGGGGGACCCCGAGGCGTTCCCAGGCCAGTGTGGAGATGTAATCTCTCCACCTAATCCTGGGTCTTCCCCGAGGCCTCCTCTCAGCTGGACGTGCCTGAAACACCTCCCTAGGGAGGCGGCCAGGGGGCATCCTTACCAGATGCCCAAACCACCTCAATTGACTCCTTTCGACGCTCTACTCTGAGCTCCTCACGGATGACTGGGAGAAGGGAGAAGCCCGCCACCCTTCTGAGGAAGCCCATTTCAGCCGCTTGTACTCGCGACCTAGTTCTTTCGGTCATGACCCAGCGTTCATGACCATAGGTAAGGGTAGGAACGAAAATTGACCGGTAGATCGAGAGCTTTGCCTTCCGGCTCAACTCTTTTCGTGACAACGGTGCGATAGAGCGAGTGCAATACCGCCCCCGCTGCCCCGATTCTCCGGCCAACCTCCCGGTCCATTGTCCCCTCACTCGTGAACAAGACCCCGAGGTACTTGAACTTCTTCACTTGGGGCAATACCTCCTTCCCTACCCGGAGTACGCACTCCATCGGTTTCCTGCTGAGAACCATGGCCTCAGATTTAGAGGTGCTAATCCTCATCCCAGCCGCTTCACACTCGACTGCCAAGAGATCCAGTGAGAGCTGAAGGTCACGGACCGATGGTGACATGAAGACAACATCATCTGCAAAATGCAGCGATGAGATCCCCAGCCCACCGAACCGCACCCCTTCCCCACCCCGACTACGCCTCGATAGCCTGTCCATGAATATCACAAAGAGGATTGGTGACAAAGCGCAGCCTTGGCGGAGACCATCCCCCACATGGAATGAACGAGAGCTTTGCCAACGCACGGTCCGGTTGAACATGCCGAACGTGCGTTCTTACATTACTGTGGCGGTACCAAATCATAAGTACACCAGGGGGCGATATAACTCCCTTCAAAAGCCTTTGATGTCATTCAGTTGACTTGAAAGAGAAAACTCACCGTAGAAGTGGCTAGTTCACGCTAATATTGGCTGTAGCGCCCCTTGTGGCAATGTAACGGTCCTGCTCTACCCATTTCGAGCGGGATTCGAACCGGGGTCAACTGGCATCTTTGACACCCATTGACACGCATTGAAACATATTTGTTTATTACCAACATAGTCTCAGAATTTACATTTTTGCAAACTGACATTTATGTGCCAAATTCTACGTTTTGTTGCAGTTTCCCGGTGAAATGATTGTAAAGGGAATCAGCTGGTACGTGATAACTGTGTGGTATGTGTAAACCTCACTCCCCTGGCCTCCAGAGGTGCCCAAACAACGCTAAAGGGCTGTAGCTTTTATCCTCCTCGTTAGCATGCCCGCCGCCCATGCCGGTTGACCCCGGTTTGAATCCCGCTCGGAGTAGGTCGAGCAGGACCGCTACATTACCACTAGAGGCGCTACAACAACAGTGCATTTTATACGGTCTGACACATTTTGTAATGCACAAAATCTGAGCTTGTGTAGCTAGAAGCGTCTGTGTTCATGCACATGTGTAAAGCATGTTTCGTCATTTAGATTTCAACCCCTCCCGTCAACCTACTTGCTACATTCTGGTGTGTATAACGCCTACTTGATTCTATAATTGACTCCACTTGACTGGCCATACATCACAGAACTCCTCACAATCACATGCACAACTGTCCTATTCTCTTGTCTGCCGCCTGCACATTTGCCAAGGTCGACAATAGGAAATGATTGGGAGATACTGTCAGATTTATGTTCTCCCTCTCTGAGAGGGTATTTACAGAATAAAAGCGCTCACAGATGGTCTCCTCTCCCATCCTGAAGTCTTCAGCTACATAACAGCACTTAAATCATGCATGTAACCTGATGGAACAATGCAAGATTCCTACATGGTCCTTTTTCGGGGTTTATGGTTCTATAAAGGCACAAAAGGTTCTTTGAAGTGGGAAAAACGGTTTGTTTAGACTATAAAACTAAAGGTACTTCAGACTCAATAATCTAATTTACAATAATGTGCATCTTTTTCAAACTGTTTGAAAGTGAGCTCACTTTAAATGAGTTAATTGTTCTGTCATAGTGGTGCTTTACAGTAAACCAATTGCAGCATATTAAAGGGATAACCATCTCTTTCAGATGTCTCAAAGGCTGAGGACAGATGAGCGAGCTGACACTATGAGTATACTGATGATTTGACTCGGGGGGGCAATTATATGCACTTCTTCAATAGCCAAATAGCAGAAAGTATAACAAATAAGATGTACTGGAAATATGTTTACAAATTGAGTGTGTCAGAAATGTAATTTTACATTAAGGGGCATTTTATTACCTCTATAATAAACCTTGTATAAGGGCATATTGCTTTTCTAACCACTTAAAACAAACCGTTTCATCCATTTATGTCAAATATGTCCATTTAATCAACTCTAGAATAGAAACTTTAGTTTAGCTTAAAATGAATAAAACAAACCAGTGCATGTCAAATTCTCAAATAAATTATAAATATTTACACAATTCTATTTCATAATAAAATGTTTTTGAGTAATCTTTAATGAAAAAAAAAACCTAAATATTTATAGTTTTATTGATTTTTGTTTTGTTAAATGAAATTTAGGCTAGAGTAGTTTTACCATTTATCATAAGAATTAATGGAAAACAAATGAACTCATTATAAAGTCATTTTTGCTCCACATTCTGAATTTCAGGGGCATTTTGTTTTGTGTTATTTTTGCCCCTGATGTCTGAACACACACACTCACACATACGCACACACACACTCACACACTACACACACTCACACATCACACACACACACACACTCATAAGCACACTCATACACATACACACACACACTCACTCACACACTCACACACACTCATTCACTCACACGCACACACTCACACACTCACTCACACACACACTCACACACTCACACATACGCACACACACACTCACTCACACACTCACACACACACTCACACACTCACACATACGCACACACACACTCACACACTCACACATACGCACACACACACTCACACACTCACACACTCACACATCACACACACACACACACACACACTCACACATACGCACACACACACTCACACACACACACACACACACACACTCACACACTCACACACACACACACACACTCACACACTCACACATCACTCACACACACACTCACACACTCACACACTCACACATCACACACACACACACACACTCACACACTCACACACACACACTCACACATCACACACACACACACTCACACACACTCACACACTCACACACACACACACACTCACACACTCACACACTCACTCACACACACACTCACACACTCTCACACACTCACACACACACACACTCACACACACTCACACACTCACACACTCACTCACACACACACACACTCACACACACTCACACACTCACTCACACACACACTCACACATCACACACACACACACTCACACACTCACACACTACTCACACACACACTCACACACTCACACACACACACACTCACACACACTCACACACTCACACACACACACACTCACACACTCACACACACACACACTCACACACTCACACATACGCACACACACACTCACACACTCACACATACGCACACACACACTCACACACACTCTCACACACTCACACACACACACTCTCACTCACACACACACACTCACACACACACTTACACACTCACTCTCACTCACACACACTCATACACACACACACACTCTCACACACTCACACACACTCTCACACACTCACACACACTCTCACACACTCACACACACACATGTTGTGTTTCCATGTTTTATGGGGACTTTCCATAGACATAATGGTTTTTATACTGTACAAACTTTATATTCTATCCCCTAAACCTAACCCTACCCCTAAACCTAACCCTCACAGAAAACTTTCTGCATTTTTACATTTTCAAAAAACATAATTTAGTATGATTTATAAGCTGTTTTCCTCATGGGGACCGACAAAATGTCCCCACAAGGTCAAAAATTTCGGGTTTTACTATCCTTATGGGGACATTTGGTCCCCACAAAGTGATAAATACACGCTCACTCACACACACTCTCACACACACACTCACTCACACACTCACACACTCACTCACACACTCACACACACACACACACACTCACTCTCACTCACACACACTCACACACACACACACACTCACTCACACACTCACACACTCACTCACACTCTCACACACACACACAATCACATGAGTGTGAGTTCAGAAAGTATATTGCACTATTCACATGTGTGCCTCAGTTTTACAACTCGTCCTGACAGCTGAAAGATCTCAAACACAAACATCAATTAAAAGGTCTTTAAACACACTTAACAGCTGTAAAACAGAAACGGGTAACCGGCGTGTAGTCTGACGTCATCCTGAGATGAGGTCAAATTTAGGACACAAAGAGGACAAACTGCTCTAGTCGACGTTATTAAGGCAATACATCAAAACCACAAGACAGGGGCGACAATTATCACGTTTTCTCAGTTGCAATAAACGAAACCTCGGCAAACACATCACCTGCTCGCTATGAGCAACAGATACGGCTGAAATTCTTTCCGGAGTGTCCCGGAACAGACATCAAACTCCACAACAGCGCACTGAGTTCAGAGGAAGTGGGACAGTGTTAACTGTGGTTAAATTACAAGACATTTATTTACAACCTCTCAGCCGTCAGTGATGTAAATACAGAAGCACATCTGACATGGGACAAGCACTAAAGTCTGTGAACTGAAGACAGGAGCAAAGGTCACAGTATGTAGCAGTGGTTCTCAAATATATATATATACAGTTTATATATAGCCATGAACAGCGATCATCTGTTCATGCTCGAACAGTTATATACGTTGTGTGGCGAAGCGACCTAAGGGATCATAAAGATTTCCCCGTGGACATCACAAACTCACAAACACCAGCCAGATTATTAATTAACCAGCCAGATACAAAGTATCCAGTCATTTAGTAGCCAATAACAAGGCAAGTCTGAACAACAAATTCTAGCTGCGTCTGTACGTCTACTAAGCCATCTACGTGGACGGCATAGGCGCATAGAGTATGACCTTCTTTTGGCCCGATTCTAAGGGGACATTCAGACCAGGTCTTTTACAAATGGTGTAGATTAGGTAGGTTAGAACAAAATCAAAGAACATTCTTTTAAAAAGGACAGTACTAGAAATTACATAGCAACTGGCACAAAAGTTGTTGTTTGTGGGGTGTTCGCGGTGACTCATTTTAGCTTATTGCGGCCCATTCGGCTCACCGGCCCGCTCAGTTCTCCCGATGGCCAGTCCGCCCCAAAGTGCGTCGGCCCACCAGGAAAATGCCCGTGTGGCAGGGCGGAGGGTGGGGCCGGGGGAGGGGTGTGCCTTTTTGCCCCGTCTGCCGGCAGGTCATCCCAGTCTACCTGGATGAGGGAGGGGACAAGGGGAGGGAAACAGGAATAATTAAATAGGGGGGTACTTCCTGTAACAGTGTAGTACCCCCCCAAAAAAACACTGTAAAATTTAAACGAGAGGGAAAAGGCCAACGCGGAGCGTGTTTCTTGGCCACTCCTCCACCCTCTAACGGACAACAGCCGCGCCTCTCCAGGCAGCCTGGAGGCGGACGGAACACCCCGCCGCGTTCTTGGGGAACAGAAGGGGTCTCCCCCGCCCCTGGCAGCGGTTCTCCCTCTCCAGGCGGTCGGCAGCGAGCCCCTCCCTGCTCGCGATCTCAGACCCCGCTGCATTTCAGCGGCTGGTAGGGCACTCTTGCGCCCCTGGCAGCAGCCCTGACCGCTTTATTTTCCCGGTGGGCCGACGCACTTTGGAGGCAATCAGGGGCGGACTGGCGATCGGGAGAACCGAGCGGGCCGGTGGGTCGGCCACGAAAAGCTAAAATGAGCTGCTGCGTTATGCAGAACAGACCACAAAACGGTGCCACGAACCATCTTGAGCTGGTCTAAGGTGGTTTCCTGTCTTAGCTGAACAATCTTGTATAGTTTGATGGTTTTAGAGGGGTTTGGGGATCATATTAGCTGTTCTGCCTGGGAGACCACATTAAACAGTTTAAAACCAGTAAACCATCTTAGGCTGGTCTAAGGTGGTTTCCTGTCTTAGGTGGCCAAGCTGGTCATGTTTTGGAGGGGTTTTGAACACTTGTCAGTGGGTCTGCCCAGAAGATCATATAGACTAGCTGAAGACCAGCCTGGGAGACCAGCTGAATGATCTTGGACTGGTCTAAGGTGGTTTACTGTCTTAGCTGGCCAAGCTTGTATAGTTTGATGGTTTTAGATGGGTTTGGGGCTCATATTAGCTGTTCTGCCTGGGAGACCACATTAAACCGTTTAAAACCAGTAAACCATCTTAGGCTGGTCTAAGGTGGTTTCCTGTCTTAGGTGGCCAAGCTTGTATAGTTTGATGATTTTAGATGGGTTTGGGGCTCATATTAGCTGTTCTGCCTGGGAGACCACATTAAACCGTTTAAAACCAGTAAACCATCTTAGGCTGGTCTAAGGTGGTTTCCTGTCTTAGGTTGCCAAGCTGGTCATGTTTAATAGTTTTGGAGGGGTTTAGGGCACTTGTCAGTGGGTCTGCCCAGAAGATCATATAAACTAGCTGAAGACCAGCCGGGGAAACCAGCTGAAACATCTTGGGCTGGACTAAGGTGGTTTCCTGTCTTAGCTGGCCAAGCTCGTATAGTTTGATGGTTTTAGATGGGCAGCAAAGGACAGCGACCCTCAGAGACTTCTCAGGCTGAGATCTGACCCCATGACCTTCTATTCAATACCTCAACATCAGCTAAAAACAGCAGTGTAAAAGTATCTCTCGGCTCTCCCCCTACAGGGTTCACAGAATGCTCTGATTGCCCATCAGGGTCATAAATCAGGTTTAATTGGTTGTCTTAAGCGAGTGTAGTCAGTAATGTTGAGTTACAGTTTAATCAGGCAGCTGCAGAGGAGGCGAGCGTTTCGGGAGTGATCAGAGAGCTCTAATTTCACAGCGCTCAGCAGCTAGCACAGTTAGTGCACTGTTAGTGTACTATTAAGACATAACAGAGCACTTTACAGATGGGATGCCACTGCACTTTCAGTCACGACAGAGACATTTAACAGGAAGTAGATGCACAATGGCCTGCATTCTAAAGCCATGCATGTTTTAGCAGGTGGATGCCACCCTAGGTTTTGGGCACCAGCTGGCTGTCCAGCTAAACAAGATGCCACTTTGAAAGACCAGTTCAACTGTAAAAAAACAGCTAAGACCAGCAAACCACCTCTGGCTGGTTCAAGCTGGGGTTTTCTCCGGCAGGGTGAACAGTTGCGACCAATGCAATGGTTTATAGCAGGTCTACCAGCCAGGCCAAGTTGGTATAGTGTGATGGTTTTAGAAAGATTTTGGGAACTTATCAAGCTGGGAGACCTTCTAAGCTACATTAAACCATCCTAAGACCATTAAATAACCTTAGGCTGGTCTAAAGTGGTTTCCTGTCTGAGTTGGCCAAACCGGTCTTGTTTGATGGTTTTATACGGTAGGGAATTTTGGGCACTTGGTCATGCTGGGAGATCAAATTAAATAGCTGAAAACCAGCCTGGCCACCTTCTTATCCACATTAAACCTTCTAAAACCGTGGTTTCTGGTCTTAGTTGGCCAAGCTGATCTTGTTTGATGGTTTTAGATGGGCTTGAGGCTCTTATTAGCTATTCTGCCTGTGAGACCACATTAAAAAATCTAAAACCAGTAAACCATCTAAGGTGGTTTTCTGTCTTAGCTGGCCAAGCTCGTATAGTTTGATGGTTTTAGATGGGTTTGGGGCTCATATTAGCCATTCTGCCTGGGAGACCACATTAAACAGTCTAAAACCAGTAAACCATCTTAGGCTGGTCTAAGGTGGTTTCCTGTCTTTGGTGACTAAGCTGGTCATGTTTAATAGTTTTGTAGGGGTTGAGGGCACTTGTCAGCGGGTCTGCCTAGAAGATCATATAAACTAACTGAAGACCAGCCGGGGAGACCAGCTGAACCATCTTGAGCTGGTCTAAGGTGGTTTCCTGTCTTAGCTCGTATAGTTTGATGTTTTTAGATGGGTTTTTGGCACTTGTGAGCTGCTCAGGCTGGGAGACCAGCTAAACCACATTAAACCAGCAAAATCAAGGGTACTGTGTATTCTCTGAATGGTAACTGAAGACAACAGAGGAAGCGTTCACAATAAATACAGCAACAACACAGATTCATTAAACAGTAACAAGATGACAAATCTGATGATGTCATACAAAACCCAGCCACACACTACATCCATCACTGTCTCAGGTCTTTGCATACTCTCTTTACCACATTCTCTCTCTCTCTTGTGTTTCACACTTTCTCTGATGGAGTTCATCAATCATGTGTTCAGAGAGAGAGAGAGAGAGAGAGAGAGAGAGATGCTAGCTCAGCATTTCCACTCTCCTCGTAGCGAACAAAGCTCACCAAAAGAGCTCTGCAGAGACCGCCCACTACCACGACGCTCTCCGTCTCAAATGATCTGAATATTTCCCAATAAAATTGTAATATATATTTTTACATTAATAATCCCCAAATTTAAATCAATAGTTTTATATTTTTCAATGGTTTTTATTTAATTCTGTAATTCGCAATGCTTCATGGGAATGTAGTTTATCATGAAGTACAGACTTCAAAAACTTTCCAAATTAAAGTTTGTAATGTTGTGATATTAAATAATAAACATAAATGTCACATAATACAAATATTTAAACATAAATCAAATTATTCCCTCTCAAAAAACATATGAAATCACAGGCTTAAGCACCATTGTGTGTGTATGTGTGTGTGTGTATTGTGTGTATGTGTGTGTGTGTGTGTATTGTGTGTATATGTGTGTGTGTGAGTGTGTGTGTATTGTGTGTATATGTGTGTGTGTGAGTGTGTATTGTGTGTGTGTGTGTATTGTGTGTATATGTATTGTGTGTACTGTGTGTGTGTATTGTGTGTGTATATGTGTATGTGTGTGTGTGTATATGTGTATGTGTGTGTGTGTGTGTGTATTGTGTGTATATGTGTGTGTGTATATGTGTGTGTGTGTGTATTGTGTGTATATGTGTGTGTGTATTGTGTGTATATGTGTGTGTGTGTATTGTGTGTATATTGTGTGTATATGTGTGTGTGTATTGTGTGTATATGTGTGTGTGTATTGTGTGTATATGTGTGTGTGTGTATTGTGTGTGTGTGTATTGTGTGTATTGTGTGTGAGTGTGTGTATGTGTGTGTATTGTGTGTATGTGTGTGTGTGTGTGTGTATTGTGTGTATTGTGTGTGTGTGTGTGTGTGTATTGTGTGTATATGTGTGTACTGTGTGTGTATTTTGTGTATTTTGTGTATATGTGTGTACTGTGTGTGTATTGTGTGTGTGTGTGTGTATTGTGTGTATATGTGTATTGTGTGTATATGTGTACTGTGTGTGTGTGTGTGTGTGTGTGTGTGTGTGTGTGTATATGTGTGTGTGTCTGTGTGTGTGTGTGTGTACTGTATGTGTGTGTGTGTGTACTGTATGTGTGTGTATGTGTGTGTGTGTGTACTGTATGTGTGTGTGTGTGTGTGTGAGTGAGCGTGTGTGTGATGTGTTCGAGAGAGTGTGTGTGTGTGAGTGTGTGAGAGTGTGTGTGTGTGAGAGAGTATTTATCACTTTGTGGGGACCAAATGTCCCCATAAGGATCGTAAAACCCGAAATGTTTGACCTTGTGGGGACATTTTGTCGGTCCCCATGAGGAAAACAGCTTATAAATCATACTAAATTATGTTTTTTGAAAATGTAAAAATGCAGAAAGTTTTCTGTGAGGGTTAGGTTTAGGGGTAGGGTTAGGTTTAGGGGATAGAATATAAAGTTTGTACAGTATAAAAACCATTATGTCTATGGAAAGTCCCCATAAAACATGGAAACACAACATGTGTGTGTGTGTATGTGTGTGTGTGTATGTATGTATGTGTGTGTGTGATGTTACAGAGTGTGTGTGTGTGTGTGTATGTATGTGTGTGTGTGTGTGTGTGTATGTATGTGTGTGTGTGATGTTACAGAGTGTGTGTGTGTGTGTCTGTGTGTGTGATGTTACAGAGTGTGTGTGTGTGCAGACTAATGGCTTGTCTTTGTTCTGTGGCAGTATGTGTGTGTGTGTCTTTACCCTCACCTGCATGGAGTTTGACATCTCTTGTATTATTTGAGCCATTAAGAGGTTGTGAATAGATTTCTGCAGGTTCTTACATGCATCAGTGTGTCAGTGATGAAGGTTTAATTACATACTGCAACACTGGAGAGAGAGAGAGAGAGAGAGAGAGAGAGAGAGAGAGAGAGAGAGAGAGAGAGAGAGAACTTGCTGATTAGTCACTTGCATCTAGTAAATACTCCAGTATAAACTGCTTTATCACTGCTGTTGCTATTGCGGTTTCTTTCTTTGTTTACTGAAAGAAAGTAAACAAAGAACTACACGCACATACACACACATACATACACACATACATACACGCATACACACACACACACACACACACACACACACACACACACACACACACACACAGTATATAAAGTATGTCAGAAGGCAACACAATTATCTGTAGGAACAGCCTTTCTGTCGAGAACACACCAAAGATGCCTTAAAATGCTGCGTATGTAGACAGCCGAGTTCACACAGGTAATTAACTGCTAATGCAACAGGATCCGCAAAACAAAACAGGGCTGTTATTTTATCTCATTTCACCATACAGCAGGACGATCTGTGGCGCTCTGATGGTTATCATAACCCAAAAGAGTTCAGCAGAAGTTCACATCTGAGATCTACATTAAAGAATAGCTCTTATGACACGATGACTTCTCAGCTGATCCTGAACACAGCCAGTCTTTGTCTCTGTACTCGTCAGCGAGTGAGAGAGTTTGCGGTCTGTTTCCGACCCAATGCCGCTGCCAGCTGGTTTAATGGCCCAGCGAGAGCTTGACACAACATGTGATTTACATGCTTTCTGTGAAATATTTCCTGTTGATCTATAACAAGATACTCGATAAGATCAAGGCAATATGGAGCAAACATGTCTGTTTGTGCTGAACGTTTAACCCCGTACTGACCTCTTAAAAGGAATGTTCTGGGTTTAATACAACTTAGAGTCAACATTAAATCAAAATGGACTGATTTATTTTAATACGCATTTCCTGCATGTGAGCAGTTCATCAGAGCACGATATTCCCTAGAAATAAAATGTTTGTTTCATAATATTGAGATGATTTGCATCACCACAGAATTTCATCTTGTCTCTCATATTTTCCAAAAAGCAAAAAAGTGTATTCCGAACAGAACAGTGTATTTTTATAGTCTAGTTTATTTTAAATTGTGATTTTATATCTCGAGTCTGTATGTGAATGTCAAACCAACTTAACCTCAGCAATTATGAGTTAAAATGTTGCAATTCTGAATGTTAGTAACAATTGTGAGAATAAAGCCGCAATTGCAAGATATAATGTTGCAATTTCTATTTCATATCTCAAAGTTGGAATTTTGAGATATAAAGTTGCAATTCCGAGAGATAGTCACAATTGCACGAAAACAATCGCGAGTGCAACAATGTTGCAATTTCTAATTCATATCTCAAAGTTATAATTTTGAGATATGAAGTTGGAATTTTGAGATATAAAGTTGCAATTTTGAGATATAAAGTTGCAATTTTGAGATATAAAGTTGGAATTTTGAGATATAAAGTTGGAATTTTGAGATATAAAGTTGGAATTTTGAGATATAAAGTTGCAATTTTGAGATATATAGTTGCAATTTTGAGATATAAAGTTGGAATTTCGAGATATAAAGTTGAAATTTTGAGATATAAAGTTGCAATTTCGAGATATAAAGTTGAAATTTCGAGATATAAAGTTGCAATTTCGAGATATAAAGTTGAAATTTCGAGATATAAAGTTGAAATTTCGAGATATAAAGTTGCAATTTTGAGATATAAAGTTGCAATTTTGAGATATAAAGTTGAAATTTCGAGATATAAAGTTGCAATTTTGAGATATAAAGTTGAAATTTCGAGATATAAAGTTGCAATTTTGAGATATAAAGTTGCAATTTTGAGATATAAAGTTGAAATTTCGAGATATAAAGTTGCAATTTTGAGATATAAAGTTGCAATTTTGAGATATAAAGTTGGAATTTTGAGATATAAAGTTGGAATTTTGAGATATAAAGTTGCAATTTTGAGATATAAAGTTGCAATTTTGAGATATAAAGTTGAAATTTCGAGATATAAAGTTGCAATTTTGAGATATAAAGTTGCAATTTTGAGATATAAAGTTGGAATTTTGAGATATAAAGTTGGAATTTTGAGATATAAAGTTGGAATTTTGAGATATAAAGTTGCAATTTTGAGATATAAAGTTGCAATTTTGAGATATAAAGTTGGAATTTTGAGATATAAAGTTGGAATTTTGAGATATAAAGTTGGAATTTTGAGATATAAAGTTGCAATTTTGAGATATATAGTTGCAATTTTGAGATATAAAGTTGGAATTTCGAGATATAAAGTTGAAATTTTGAGATATAAAGTTGCAATTTCGAGATATAAAGTTGAAATTTCGAGATATAAAGTTGCAATTTCGAGATATAAAGTTGAAATTTCGAGATATAAAGTTGAAATTTCGAGATATAAAGTTGCAATTTTGAGATATAAAGTTGCAATTTTGAGATATAAAGTTGAAATTTCGAGATATAAAGTTGCAATTTTGAGATATAAAGTTGAAATTTCGAGATATAAAGTTGCAATTTTGAGATATAAAGTTGCAATTTTGAGATATAAAGTTGAAATTTCGAGATATAAAGTTGCAATTTTGAGATATAAAGTTGCAATTTCGAGATATAAAGTTGAAATTTCGAGATATAAAGTTGCAATTTCGAGATATAAAGTTGCAATTTTGAGATATAAAGTTGCAATTTCGAGATATAAAGTTGAAATTTCGAGATATAAAGTTGCAATTTTGAGATATAAAGTTGAAATTTCGAGATATAAAGTTGCAATTCCGAGAGATAGTCACAACTGCACGAAAACAATCGCGAGTGCAACAATGTTGCAATTTCTAATTTATATCTCAGAATTTTGACTTTATATCTTGCGATTGCAAATGTATCTCTCATAAATGCAAGTTCATATCTCGAGTCTGAAAATGTGAATGTGAAACCAACTTTACCTCCGCTATCGTGAGAAATAACGTTTAAATTGCAAGATATATTTACTTTCATTTGGCAGACGCTTTTATCCAAAGTTTCACTTGCATGAGAATAGAAGTATCCAAGACCGATTAGAGTGTAACAGGAATATATATATATTTTCAACTTTATTTTGAATTTTTAATAGGTGCATTGTTAAGTGCTCATGGAAAATGTGTTTTTAGCCATTTTTTGTAGACAGAAAGTGAGTCAGCTTCACGGATGGAGTTGGGAATGTCATTCCACCAACGTGATATAGTGAAACCGAAAGTCCGGGAAAGTGTTTAGGTGCCTCTTTGGGTTGGTACAACAAGGCATCGCTCATTAGGCGACCGCAGGCTTCTGCCGGGCATGTAGCTCTGCATAAATGATTTTAGGTATGTAGGAGCAGATCCAGTGACTGTTCTGTATGCAGCATCAGAGCCTTTAATTTAATACGTGCATCAACCGGCAGCCAGAGGAGGGGTGTAACATGTGCACTCTTAGGTTAATTAAAGACCAGACGTGCTGCTGCATTCTGGATCATTTGTAGGGGTCTAATTGCACATGTAGAGAGTTCTGCAATGTGAGCGTTACAGTAGTCCAGTCTAGAGATGACAAGTGACTGAACGAGCAGTTGTGTGGCATGTTCTGAGAGGAAGGGTCTTTTCTTCCTGATATTGCAGAGTGTAAATCTACATGATCTCGCAGTCTTTGAGATGTGGTCTGAGTTGTTATCGATGGTTACCCCTAGATTTCTGACCGTTATGGAAGGCGTTTTCTGTAGTTGAACCCAGCTGCACGGTGATGTTGTGTTCAACAGCAGGGCTGGGTGGAAAGACGAGGAGCTCAGTCTTCGCTGGGT